>NW_024582669.1:625008-626791 GCF_018398535.1 Haplochromis burtoni
ACACACACACACACACACACACACACACACACACACACACACACACATATATATATATATATATATTTAGTATCTCTCAGGGGTCCCATCAATATTCTTTACTGAGAAACTGCTCTGGCAGTTTGCATCTGGTCTTAATTACACTTACAGGGTGATGGCTGGATCAGGCAGAGTGAAGAGAGCCAGTGAAAATAACTGCAGTCTGCCACTGTCTTAATCAGGACCAACACGCACGTGCCGAACATGCACAAACACACACCAAACACCGCAGACCTATTAATTAGCGTGACCTTTGGTTGTGGTGAACGATGCATTGTAAACCTTGTTTCCTTCAGCACATTCAGTTTGAATGATAGGCCGATTGAACATTTCATTACATTTTGTCTGACCAATAAAAGTGTCCGGTCCTTTGGTTTGGGTCCATTGTTTTTGTTCTTCTTGCTTTTCACCATGAATGGTAAATATGAAAGTTTCAGGTTTAGTCTTGCAGAAAAACAGGAGTCTGTCTTTGTCCATAATTTGAAGCTCCCTGATTAACACTTAAATTCTGGCTTGTTTTCTGTGTCAGCTGCCATTGTATAGGCTGCTGTGGGCCAGGCTGTTACTGGCTGTGAGCGAGTGCTTGGTTTCATATTCAAGATTTACCATGTTAATTAGTCATATTTTAGAGTTCCAACATAACGGATGGATGTGTTGGTTTCCCCATATACATCTTCTGTTATAGTCCAGATTCCCCTCTGTTCTTTAGCAGGCTGTTTACACTGAGTCTGCATTATTCATGGCCAACTGCTCCAACTGGCTGGAAGAATGCCACTGGGTTCACTGCCAGCCAATCAGACTACTACCTGGTAAATTTCCTTATGTCGTATCTTTACTTGGTGTAAGGGCAGCACCTGGAAATGTCAGCTTGTATATATGAACCAGAATCTGACTTGACTGGGAAGGCTACCTTCTGTTACACTCCTGAGACTGAAGCAGGATGTTTGAGAACCGGAGGGTCATGAGTGCAGTCAAATAGTCACGTTTGGGCAGGGATGCTCCAAAGTAAGTGAACTGACCCAGAAGGATCTCTATGGCAACCACTATAAGAGCTGTTTGAATTCTGTAAATACCAAGGAAAGGTGCATCAAGTGCTTCCTTTATCATCTTTACCTTTACGATTGGATACAGGCAAACAATGTGCTCCAGTAATTCATAGCAACACACTATCCAACTATCATTTTAAACAATTAACATAACAGAAGCTGTTCCCATATAAAATATTGATAATTGCTAAAAAAGTGTTTTTAGACGGCGTCATGGTTCTGGGTCTAGGACCCAGGTTTCACATTTTGAGTCTTACAGTGAACACCAGTGAGTACTGGTTATTATTGTGTGTTCCAAGGTAAGGCAGTGATTTTGAAATTTAACATAATCTTAATAAACAAACAAATAAATTGTTACTAACAACAACAACAATAATAATGTTAATAATAATTCTCAAAATCCATGTCACAAAGTGCCTCCTTTTTTTCACCATCTGCAGCAAATTTAGTGATTTTCTCTGCAATTTGGAGCCATGACAGCTTTCACAATAACAGGTTGACCAGAGGGAGATATTTCTGGCACAGCTGAACTGTGTGCTATAAGAATATAAAAAATGAGAATAAAATAAAAAGATAGCATATCATGCTGTGTTGTTAGAGAGGAAACCATTTTCAGGTTGCTTTTTTTGTCTTTCTTAACCAACGTTTGGCGAAGTCACAAAAAGATGAAGCTTTGCCTAAAAGTTGCTTTGCTACTG
>NW_024582669.1:635405-675315 GCF_018398535.1 Haplochromis burtoni
TATATATATATATAAGGCTGGGATTATATTCCCATTACAGGTGCAAAGAGACTGTGGGCACAGTTATTCACATCATAGTACTTTGTTATCTGCTCGTAGGACGCAGGTTAAATGGAAACCTCTGGAAAATTGTGGGTGAGCTTAAAAGTCTTCCTGGTCAGCACAAACTGGAGGATATACAGATACCCACATGGATCCTTGCCTATACTGCGGGATGTACTCACTGACGTAGAAAACTTAATGCTGGCATAAGGAGGTTTTTGTAACATTTTTAGGAAACAATCACAAAATGACCCAGTGGAAAAGGAAGCAGACATTAAGAAGATCAGGAAAAAGAACGAGGGAAATAAAAACCCAAGAGCCACATGGAGAAGAGTGGAACAAAGATGGTGACATAGGCGGTGCAGAAACAGGAAATTCATTCAGAGACACAAAGGAAAAGAAACAATGTTTGTGTCATTAGAAGCTTTTGTGAAATTATTTGAGTAATATCAAAGCTTGCTGTGTTTTTACTTCGGTTTTGGCAAGTTAAAATATATTATTAGTTTCTTAGCGCTAAATTAGCCTGAGTGTTCATACAGTTTATGGAAGCAGCTTGTTAGCCAAACTTGCCAGCTCCAGTTGATGACTTAGCATTCCACCTTCTAGAGTAATGCAGAAAAGCTATAATGCTCTTTTATATGACCATTATTTTAATTATTATTATTCCATAAGCAGTGTTTTTTTAACTGCCTTATTGTCATCTTATGTATAAAAGTTTATATTTTGATTTATTAACTCATTCACTGCCATTGACGTCTATAGCCGTCAATGGCAGTGAATGAGTCAATGGGTTTAACTCATTCACTGCCAATGGCTGGCAGTGAATGAGTTAAGAGACAGGATTGATTTCCTATCAAAAAAGTTCATCTTACATTAGATGAAGTGCCAGCATCTAGTGGTTACTCGAAAGAACTGTAACTCAGTCTACATGGTCAGCTGTGTGACTGTTTGTGTTACAGAAATGTGTAGTGCAAACTTTTCCCCTTCATGAACTCCACCACCCCAACCCACTCCTGCCTTGGTGTTCAGTGACTCATATAACCGATCTCTCAGTGACCTCCTCAGGGCCAACCTGCAGCTACTTTCCCATCCAGCAACCCTAAAGGATACAATCCACAATAAACAGACGTCTCATTTATTTAGAACTTTATTTATATTTAACAATGTTGACAGACAAAATTGACAGGAGAAAAATATTCTTTATTTATTGACTATGCTAGAAATCACGTTAGCACATTTGAATATTTTATTTAAACAACAAAACGTCCATTTCAGAACAAAAAAAGCCATCAGCTGTTTATAATATTGCATTAAAAACATTCTCTCTCTCTTCTTTCCTCTCTCTCTCCGCTAATAATATATATCTATATATACACTATATAATATATATTAATATATATATATATATATATATATATAGTATATATATATATATTATATATACAACATATATATATATGTAATATATATATATATATATATAAATATTAGTATATATATAGTATATATATATATATATATATATATATGGTCAATCATCTAACACGGTAGCCATGCCGCCAAACTAATTAAGGACTGTTTTATGCCTTTAGGCCAACTCTGACACACCACTGCTGGTCAAGTATTTCTTTGCCTTCAGCATTTCAAACATTTTGGCAGAGGTTCATTAGTTCTTAAAACTAAGCCGGCAGATACAAGTGGGTCTCAACAAGCAGGCCTGACATTTACAGGATGCCCTTCGAGGGACGGTTTCGGAGCAGACGGTCAAGTCAAGACGCTCAGTTTGCTTCACCTTAGAGGAGATGGATGAGGCAGAGATGGTGTTTTCAGAAGTGTTTGGAAAAAGATTAATGCTGCTTTTAAAATCAAACCTCGGCGGGGTTTGAAAAATGGTTACATTAACTGGTAAGATGATCGTTACAGAAAAATGTAACAAAACTTGGTGGTGATTATTTTCTTGGCACATAAATATAGTTAAGATACAGAGACTGAAATAAGCTTAGGATCAAGAAAGTTTCAGGCTAATTTTTTTTATTCATATAATTTATTCATTTATAAAACATCAGAAACAGAATGTGTGATTTTCGTGTGGTGTAACTGACATATTAATCTCATTCATACATACTGTATCATTGATCATTTTAAAATGTCTCTTTCTTTATATGTGCAAAAATGCTGCTTCTATGAATGAAGTGGTTGGCTCCTTCTGTGTATCTTCCACAATTTGTGTTTTCATGTTTTCTGGTTAAAGTTGAAGTAAAAGAGGGGGGGGAAAGCACTGTGAGCAAGAGGCGTTATTGTTGTTAACACGTGTTTTTGTTAACTCATAAAATGCATTTCACTAAGTATTCTTGGGATTGCCCAGCGGGAGTGCTTATGGAAAGATGTAGGGAAACAGTTAGCAGCTGGACGGCTTGAAATCTCCTCAGCCTTTCGTGAGCTGATTTGAATCTTTCTGCGGTGTGTTGGTGGCCGCTCTAATCTAACCGCTCTGATGACACGGCCGAGCTGGATTCCTGCACTCGAGTGCTGGGGTAACACGTGTAAGCGATGTCTCAATGTGTCACAGCTGGTGGAGGTTAATGTTAAGAATAGCTGTCAAAAAAATGAACGGTTAAAGACGCATGAAGTTCAAAAGCGGTCAAAGTGAAAGAGAGGTAAAGGGAGAGGGTGTGTGGTTAATCAAAGAATTACTGAGTGAAAGAAGCAATCAGGAAATATCACTGGTGTTCAAAGAAAATCCCCTGTTTTCATGTGTATGTATTTGCAGGATTGATTGGGATTGATAGATTATGCTGGTTTAAAAAATCCTGTTTTTGGATTACATCATAATTCAGACTGAGATGAAGAAACTCTGGAGGTTCCAGGTTTCCACCCAGGAGCGGGGTAAAGCATACATTTCCAGAATGACAAAACACAGAACAAACATTGGAAGTTTTCATATACCACACAGGCGTAATGTTGACTTTATGTAGTGATTTATGCATCTTTCACCTAGTTAAGGGTGTCTTTTTGGTATGTCACCATCAAACAGAATAACATAGGTGCTTGCACACAAAAATGCAAGTGCGTGCTCGTGGCCAGCCGAGTAGAAATACATTCATCCGATGCCTTCCTGCATGCACAGCCACTGGGACATAATCCAGCTGTGGGAGATGTGGAGATGCTATTTGCTGAGTGTGTACGTGCGTGTATGAGTTGGTGCTGTCAAAAGCATGTGACCCGTGTTATTCTGTTTACACTCCACCTGTCCACACTTCATCCCTGTTGTGCTACATTTTATTAGCTCTGCTGAAAAGCGCTATAGCAGGATGTGCATTAGAGCATTTCGTCTGAATTTTCTGAGCTCTCGGCTGACAAATTATACAACAGGTCTGAGTCAGACAGACACGTGATATTTAAACCAAGAGAGTGGTATGGAAATCATCTACTCACATTTAGTGACAGTGTCTGGTGTTTTCTGTTTTATCTTTATGCTTTTTAAGAAGTGTTTAAGCCTGCATTTGATATAGTGATGAATAGAATTAACTCTTTAAAGTCGCAGCTCAATGCACAGTCAGAAAGGTATCAAATCCACACACCCAAGGCTACAAGCTTGAGGATAAAATGTACATTTCAAGTGGAGAAGATTGAACAAAAAAATAAAAAAGGGAAATTTGTCAAGCTAGGCCATGTTTGTGAAAAGTGTAAACCCGATGTATTTTTTGTAGCTGCAATTTACATAAATGCGTCAGATGTAGGCAATCATAAAGCTCTTGTTTTCCAACAAAGTGATGCTATTATAAAGATACACTCTCTGCACGTGTCTGTGATTGCTCCAGTTCAAACTTGGCTGTCCAGAATGGGCAAAAAGGGTTGTTACAGCACATCCAAATTTGTCACAGAAAACCAAAGACGAGAAAACTACAGTGAAACTTGTCCAGTTGTCCTTGTGACGACTAACTTTTGAGTTTTGGGCCATCAGCTTAATGGAATGTTGGAAGAATTTTAACAGTTTGGATGACTTTAAAGCTTTTTCAGGGTTACAGTTGTTACAGTTAGAGATTAGTTCAGCCCAGGGTAGCTGCATTAATGCATTAATGTCAATGAATGCCCACTCAAAGAAAAACGATTAACATATCTGTGTATGTATGTATGCCTATCCCCCCTACACACAGAGTGGAGCAGTCAGCAGTCCGTCTAGTGCAAACACTGGTAGCAGAGAACAACTTTTAGTCAAAATATGAGAATCGCTCATCCAAATGATCTGAAAGTCAGCACTTCACTTACTCGGGTTGTCAGCAGAAAGCCAGCCAAGTTTAACTCGGATTAGGCAAACAATTGTGGAAATAAACAAAGAATATAGTGGCTGTACATAGAGTGATTTCCTAAGTCATTGTAGGTACCTGCAATGCATTATTGGAGTAACTAAAAAGAAAGAAGTCCAAAAGTACCTTGCAGTGCATCATAATAGGAAGGGAATTAAAATGCAGCCAGTATTCGTTTGGCTTTATGGGGTACTGGTGCCATCACACACAACTGTGTCATTTAGGTTCTGCTGGTCAGTGATGCATTGCATGCTGGAAGAAGACTTGGTGATGGGGCAGAGTAGGGTGCGGAAGTGCCTCCTGAAGGTGTCAGAGAGGCAGGCGTAGAGGATGGGGTTCGCGCAGCTCCACGAGTAGGAAAGCAGGACCACAAACTCGAAAGCCCTGTAGAAGGTCACGGCGTAGCTGTTTTGGTATGGAGAACAGAAGTTGAAGGTGTAAAACGGCAGCCAGCACAAACCAAACACAACCACCACCGCGACCACCATTTTGGTGACCTGTTGCTCCAGCTGCTGGCTCTCCAGGGTCACCGCTGAGGTTCGGAGTTTCTGACCCCACAAGGCGAGCAGCATTGCCACGTAGAAACCTGTCATAACTGTAAATGGTAAAGCGAAACCCAAAATAAAGGTGTAAGAGAGGACGCCAAGCCACCGGGCGTCGGAGCCGAGATCCGGCGTACAAAAGCCGTGATCGGTCGAGAAGTGAAGCGCCATCGGGAGGATGGTGAGGAGGGAGAACAGCCAGAGGAGGGATGAAACAATCTTGGCACAGCGCGGGGTCCTCCAACGGGCAAAGCGAAGCGGCTCCACCAGTGCCATGTAGCGGTCGATGCTCATCACCGTCAGGCAGAAGACGCTGGTGAACTGATTGATGCCGTCCAGCACCATGACAGCTTTGCACGCCACATCTCCAAAAATCCAGCGGTTCATGAAATTCTGACTCGCTATAAAGGGAAGACCAACCATGAATAGTCCATCGGCCAGCGCAAGGTTGAAAATGTACACTGTGGTTGAAGAGGACAGCTTGTCAAACTTTAAAATGGCGACGATAACGAGCGCGTTTCCAGCTAGCCCCATGACCCAAACCACCAGGTAGAGAAAGGCCATCGTGATGCCGAAACCATCTAGATTTCC
This sequence comes from Haplochromis burtoni, assembly GCF_018398535.1. NCBI lineage: Eukaryota > Metazoa > Chordata > Actinopteri > Cichliformes > Cichlidae > Haplochromis > Haplochromis burtoni. Next base: position 640,888 of record NW_024582669.1, read on the forward strand.
CTCCCAGTAATATTCCCGATCCACTGAGGACTGATTGTAGTCATATAAAAATGAGGCATTCATTGTGACTCCAAAGGCTGATCAGAAAAGGAACACAAGGGCACAAAAGTGACACTTCGAACAGTCACTGCGGAGGGTGGATGAAAATCTCAGCTTCTGTTTAAATTCCTCTGCACGCAGTTCAAGAGTCACCTCTTGACTTTCTGCTGTGGAGGTTCTCAGAGGGCGATGAGTAAACAACTCAACCGAAAGAGAAAAAAAAAATCAAACTTCCAGACTTGAGAAGTGCCAGGCTTCAGAAACTCATCAACTCCCCTCTTCCAGTTAGTCGTTACTTCCTTTTATCCTCTGGCACAAATAACTGCAAAAGTTTATTCCTTTGTGGTGGGGACGGCACGCGGCTCCCTCACATCACACACACACTAGCATGAAACAGTGGTGTGCAGCAGTGTGGAAACAAGCAGGACAGCAGCTCACACACTTGCCTGACCACTCTTTCTCCCTGGGAGCCCTTTTATATCTCTTCCACCCCTCACTGTGCTGGGAGTGTGCCACCTCCCCCCCTTCCTCCCCTGGTTCATCACTCTCCAAAGATTGTGATAAACTCCAGCTTGGCTCTGCCTCCCCCGGTTCCTCTGCTGTAATGCTGTTTCCAAGGTAAACCCATGCTCCCATCTGCTACAATACTTTTGTTTTAATAACTTTTTTTTCTGTCTTCACTCCCTCTTCATTTCTATTTACCTCACCAACCCCTCCCCCCTCCCACCATCTATTTTATCCACCTCTCTTTTCTGCCTGCACAGTTCAGCGGGGGAGGGGGGTCACACGAGTAAAACCTAAACAAGCAAAGATAATAACAACCAGCTCGTTGCCTGCTGCCACCCACCTCTGCAACCCAGACCGAGTAAATCTGCCGACAGGAAACAGAAATCAGGGCTTTTGTTTTTTGACATTTGACACGGGATGCTGCAACTTCTTTCTTCCCTTTCTTTATCCTATTTCTATGCTCCTCCAACCCTTTTTCAAACTACGTAGAAGTGGGAAAAAGGTGACAATGAAAAAAAAGTAAGAAAAGGTGGTGAAGAGAAAGAGGTAGGAGGACAAGGCAGAGGTCGGCAGAAGAGTACTGACCTTTGTTCTGTTGCGGTTCAGCCACGCATAGCTGAAATAACCCTTTGAAATTCCTCCAGCACGTTGCACCACCTACCATCAACACCAGAACCGGATTTCAATCAAAACTAGACAAGGACACTTATCAGCTCATCTAACAGCTCATTCGTCAGATTTCCCCTGAGATTTCTCCGAGACATACCGCCTGTCTGTCGTTTAAACTGGTTCCAATTAACTGCAGAAAAAATGCTTTTGTTGTTTGAACTCATGATTAGGTTCTGGCTTAATGTCTCCCCAGAGACTGGCACTTCACAGAACAAAGCTTCCCTCTACGCCCCGACCAAAGCCTTCTGCCTTCTTAAAAAAACACCCCTTGTTTCAACGGTGCTAAATTTGGAGACGTTTGACAGGGTCGTATTTCACAAGCTGCGTTTCACTGACATGTTTAAGCGGACATGTTGACATCCGTGTCCACGTGCGACAGCGCTGTCTACAGCAAAAGGATAAGTCACAAGGAAACAGATGAATGTCAGCCCTCGCACGGGTAAACTTGAGGTTAAAGGCCACTTCACCATTTATCAGAAAAGCTTCGAAAACTCTGTTTCGTTTTATTTTCCTCCTAAATCTTTCTTTTTCCCATCTTACACAACTGTCATGCACTTACTGTAACACATGTTACTTCCACTCTCATGTCTCACATGAATCTTCCTTCTAGGACTTACCTTTTACTGTGATATTTCAAAAAAGGAACCCTTTTCCCAGTCTTGTTTGAAAATGTGTGTCATTAGCCCCATAGTGAAACTATTACTCACCCCCCACTATGACAGTGGCTTCTCACTGTGTCTTTGAGTGTAGCGTGGACCTGTAAACACTTTTGCCCTCCAACCAGGTTGAATAAAGCGCCCTGTTCTGCAACACGTTCTCATCAGAACGCGTAACACACCGACCAGTGTCACAAAATCGTCAGTGCGTTACATGTTCGGCAGCATGAGAGCCGGTTGGAATGAATCTCTAAATGTGTTTTATGTACAGATCCTGAATCGCTTTGGAAAACACTACGTGATAGGGTGAAGGTTAGGGTTGAGGTTGGAGTGGACGACTGGAGCCTCTGCTCTGGGAGTGTGTTATCACCGTGAACGCCTATCTTTTGGATTCAATTGAGAAGCCAGAGGGTTTTATAAGGACATGGAAGAGTACCCTTTGCGTTATTATTGCGCCTAGGGTCGTGACAAATCATTGGTGCGTTACGCGTTGGGAATGATAATGCTCTGTCTTCTGGACTTTCTTCATAGTTTTGCAGAGTATTTATCACTCCAGATGCCTGATGCATAAACTCTGTGCAGAGTCACAGCTGTGTGTGTAAGCACAAACGCACACAGACACACACACATTCTTTTCATTAAATTGATAAAAGCCTTGCATACTCATGCTCTTCATTTAAAAATCTCAGCCGCTGTAGAAAGGCACGCACTGGCAAAGACGTGATTTTTTTTTTACATCCATCTTTAGCAGCAAATTAGTCTGGATCTCAGAGCAGTAAAAGACTACTGAAGCACAATTTTTTTTTTTTAAATGAAAGTGAGGAAAAGAAAAAAATGTTGCATTTAGTCATCTCAGTTTAGGATGAGAGCAGAAGAAAAACTGCTGAATGGAGACAGAAAATCATTGTAGGATTACTAATGAGAAGCAAAGACAAAGCACCATCCATATGCGTGACTAATCAGACAGATTTACAAAATGAAGTGGAGGATTATAATTATTTATTAAGCAGTTTTTTACCTTTTAATATAGGTGAGTAATAGCAAAAAAAGTGTTCACATAATCATAATAGGCCACAAGTGATTTAGCAAGTGTCTTATTTAGTAATTGAATAGTTATGATACTCACCCCACATTTATTCCCATTGAGGGACGTCACCTTAAACAATACTTCTAATGCCTTTCAATACTAAACTTAAGATTATTTTTTTTAGTACCATAGAAATCATAAGCAGTGTATGTGCAGAGGTTGCAGTTCTGAACTTGATGACAACAGCATATCTCCTTACATGCTGAAGAAGAAGCATTTCTACAAGAACAGGAAAAACTACAAATGGCAAACAAAACTACATGTGGAAGATAGCAGCTAGTTCAGTCACTCATTGATTAGAATGGCAGAAAGTGTTGAATAAATACTTTACGTTGTTATCCTGAAATGCACATTCACATTTTTGAGACATTTTTCTGGCGTTGCTGATGTGAAACTAAAGTCAGAATTCTGAGATTAAAGTCAGAATTCTAACGCAAATATTTTGCCAGTGATATACTGATGATTAGCACATATTATCAGGATATAATGAGAAGTCTGTGAAGGTTCTGAGTCATCCAGGTCATCATAGTCAAAGGAGCTTGCAAAGAAAAGCGTCTGGACTTCTGAAGAAGAAGCTTCTCGGATGAGAGGTGAAACGTCTTCAAGCAACTTGAAGAAGTCCAGACGCTTTTCTTTGCAAGCTCCTTTGATATAATGAGAAGATAACTTTAGATTTTCAGAAATTTAATAATGAAGGAAACTGTTACACAAATCTAACTGTATGAAAGTTACCAAACTCATTCATATTTATCACATGCATCAGGACTATCTGTAGTGATCAGTCAGGCTGAAGAAGTCACTTGGATGAGTGATGAAATGCTTTTCCCAAGTCCAAATGAAAAGAATCAGCTTTCTGGGATCCATCGGGCAGTTTGCCAAAGTAAAAGGTGAAGGCTGAGTAGTCACGGGACTACCAGCAGCTGCAGGAGTTAGCATGTGTGAATAGTGAATATGTTGCGCTAATCTGGCAGACATCAAAACCTTTTATGCAATCTATGAACAGCCTGACCTGCTGTTAGCACAAAAATACATCCTCTGTGGGCTTTGTATATCTTCAGCAAATCTGATGGTAGCTCTCAGTCAAATTGGTGGCATCCATACTCTGAGTATCGTGGCTCTTTGCTCAAAATTCCATGTGGGTTCATTTTCTGTGCGCAAGCAACAGGCGGACAAATGTTCCACGGAGCCGTGCTGCTAGAGTTACTAAAAAAGACTCAAATAAAGCACAGAGACCATCTGCAGCGTGCATGCAAGATCTAATTATTCCAGTAAACTATGAGTCAGACAGTGTTACTGCATTTTTTACATTGTTATTTCATAAGACAATAAGTAAAAACTCTTACAGATGGAATAGCATGCTGCACCAAATACTTTCAGCATGCTTGGAAAAGAGAGGAAGCCAATAGAAAAATCTGGAAACTCCACATGATTTATTGTCTTGTTTATTGTTTGTGAGTACCAGGATATGTTCATCCTGCTTTTGTTTCCCAGAAACAATGACTAAACATCTAGCGTCATTGACGAGTTATGTAAATCTGTAGCTTTTGTAATTGCAACATAGAAATTTAAAATATTTGAGGGAATATTAGTCAGGGGCTTATCTTGTCTAGGGCAGCTTTTTGAGAGTTCTTTCCTAAAACGTGGTGATTTGAACTATTCCCATTCCCGTTTTCACACGCAAAACTACCCTAGAAATACCTGGCATGCTGTCTCTTTGGCATGTTACCAATATGGAGTGTTTTGAAGTCATTTTAGCATAAAAACTGAAGAGATCAAACACCTCAGAAGGAAAACTGAGTATTTGATGTCAGTTCTTGAGAATCGAAGAACGATGGCTGCTTTCTTTGACAGCCATCTTGCACAACAGATGTTTGATCATCCTGAAAGAACCGAAATTAGTGGACAAGGAGTAACAAGGCCTTTAAAAAGATAACAACCCACCTGAGACACAGGACATCATGCATTTGGTTGATGAAGAGCTCATGGCCTCGACTTTCCACTACAAACCTGTTTGCAAATTAAATTATGATGTTTTGCCACATATATAGATTTTGTAACTGGGTCTTTATTTTGTTTCTAATAATAATGGATTATTTTTGCATTAACTAAATCATTCCACAGTGCAACCACATGACAGTTAATAAGTAACAGCAGAACCCTAGACATGCACACACAGTACTAAATGTAATGTAACGTACTGAAGTGAACTTTATCAGCTGATGATTTCCAACATTGCAAAGTTATTAATTTTTTTTCAACTACCAGCACTGAAAGAAAAAAATGCATCCCTCAAATAACAGGCTAATAAAACAAGATGGTTAAAGCTTTAAATGCCTCAGCCCCCACTGGGGTTGTTAAATACTGGAAAACAAAAAAAACACATAGGGTCCTCTTAATTGTCAATTTACGTGGTTTGGTGGGTATGAAACATAAAAGAGGAAGACTGATGACTGATCCGTTAATAATTCACATCACAATGAGAAGCGTTATATGGTCAGGGATTTGGCGCTCATGGAAGATTTTAAGACATTCTGTACTAGAAAGCACAAAAACCCCAATCAAAGGTCAAGTTGCCACTCTCACCTCCCAGAGGTGAGAGTGGCAACTTAAAGAAAAAGCAACATCAACATAATCTGTTTCTTTTCAGAAAAGCAAAGATCCCAACATTAATTAAGGCAGAGGTAGCAAACATGAAGCCGGGTGACCAGCATTGGCTCAACAAAGACTGCAATCACATCACAATGGACGGCATTGAAAAATGTCAGGGACGGCAAAAAGTATACGACTTTTAAATGTTTTTTCATAAATCTTGCACCTTTGTCCTACTGATTAAGATCTCCCCAAAGACATTCAAAGTACAATAATAAAGTAATAGAGAAACAATTAAATGACAGAAAAGCTCCTGTTTTTCACTATCTGCTTAGAAATGTCTGTTTTTTTCACATTAATCATAATAATAAATAAAACAAATGAATAAATAAAAAATATTTAAAAATAAAATAAGTGATTTTGTATGATATAAAAAATAACTTTCCGCTGAATACTTACAGGACAATTTGTGCGACTTTTATTTTGTAATTTTCCACATCTATTACTTACGATTTAAGCCCCAAGAGTCATGCTGGCAGATTTCTTTCAGTAACACCATTCCTTTATCATGCAGAAAAACTGAGGCATACTGTTGAAATTGCACTTCTTTTTCTTTCATTTAGATATCTCTGGGATTGAATGTGCAGTTAAACTACTCTACTATGACAGAAATGGGAGTTTGGTCTGTCCCGTTTAAAATGATGTGAAATTAGTTTGAAATTCATGAATTAAGACATTTGGAGCCTTCAGAAGTGACAGCACAGTACACAGTTAAAGAAAGTGTTTATTACCAGTAAACATCCTGCATCTGCAAACATTATTTTGCATATGATAGATTTTAACATTCCATTTGGTTGGGTTGTTTTTAAGTTGATTCATTAAAAATTGTATCCACTTTTTGTTCTGTTTACTGATGTTTTGTAGGTAGAAAGTTCATTTTTGACCCTTTTTTACAAAATATCGCTAAATACAGAATACATGAAGCCTTTAAATTAGACCACAAACTCACCGGGAAAATGTTTACCGAGGCGAGAACTTAAGCAAGAAGTTGATTTGTTGTCTCGTGACTTTCACTTGAGCCTCTTGCAGCTAGCTTGTTACACATCTCTGACCTTTTGAGAAAGTATCAATCTTGGTCAAGCCATGACTGATGAAGATTAGAATTGTGCCATTAAGATGGACAAAAAGACCTTAGTGTGCACCAGTGCATTTGGGTGCCAAACCTCAATTCCTGAGTCCTATTCAAACCCAGGCTATAGGGTTGACATTTGAACTCTATCCAGGAAATGTTAAATAAAACCTCGGACCAAAAAATAGATGTTCCTCAAGACTTACATCCAAGGTCATATATAAAGTTTTGTTACTGATATTGTCATCTCTTTAACTTAACTATATACGTGTATTTATACACACAAGCCTGCTTAATTCACTTTCTGAACATCTTTATCTTGTTTTTTTCTAAAAAGACTAAATTGACGGCACGTCAACAAGAAAACGAACTAGACATAACTACTTGATTCTTCCACTTTATATTTGGGTGAATGCGACAGACTGCATATCAGTTTGACATAAATACCATGATCTCACCAGCAGGTTTGCTTTGACTTTGGCATTTTGGATAAAAAAAATCTATTTTTCTGAAGCCTGACATGACAAGACATGCAGTGGATTTGACTAAGAAGCTGACAACAACATGCATTTTATCAACCATATGATTGTAATTCCTTCCTCTAAATAGGACCGTAAGTTATGAGATGAACATAATGCTTGACTGAAACTTGTCATGGAGACATCAAACTCACTTTGAAAATGGTTCCTGTGGTTAGAAATCACACAAGTTCTTTTCAAACTGTCCAACTTGCATTTGTGTAGCAACTTGTTATGCAAGTTTCACTTTTCAAGGGAGCATTAATCTAATTTTAGGGCATTTCTGAGTAAGATTAGACTCAGTTTTGAATTGCACCATTGGACTAAGACACACAAAAAGTCTTCAGTGGGCAGCAGTATATTGGCATGCCATCTTTGATTCCCTGACCAGTAATCAAACCCAAGCTGATGCACTGAGTGAGCTGCATTATAGCCATTAGCCCATCAGGGACCCACTACATCAGTGCTTTGAGTACCCTGAATGACTGACTTTTCAAAAGCACTGAATCACTTGAGGAAGTGTTAAATAAAATTTGTGACCATCAAATAACTGGTTTTCAGGGTTAACAACAAGAACAATTTTAACAGATAGTTTTATCCTTGATATGTCTTTAACTTATAGTTGTTAACCTTTTGAAGAAAACATTGAATGTTGTGGAGCTGTCCAACTCACAGAAACACATGAATCCACTGTCTTACACATACTCAAGATATGAGGACTGAGGAATATTAGTCTCAGCATTAATTTCTGCCCACTCATGAGTGGGTATCAGTATAGTGCCAAGCATCACTCTCTGACTGGGAATTGAGCCTGGGCAGCAGCGATGAGAGCACCAAATCCTATATTCAGTACAGCATCAGGGACCAACTAAATAAGTGTTTTGAATATCAGAAATTGCTGATGTTTTGAATGTACTCAATCGCTGGCTAATTCCTGGGTCCTGATGATGGTTCTGAATCCCCACTTTAGCACTTTTGCTGCAGCTTTCTCCTCATTCTTAAATTGGAAAAATGCACATGGACCCAGTAGCAGTAGACAGCCATGCCCTAAAGTATACCCTGCTTTATTATTCACTTTGCTTGAAGTAAGGCCATGGTTTAATAAATGGGCATAATTCTTTGTTCAATAAGGCTTGAAACTAAAGACTGAGACCACAAATGCACTGGGAAACAAATCAAGTAAGAAGTTGATTCATTTCCCCAAAGACTTTTGTAATCCTATAATCTTAGGTCTTTTTGCAGCCATCCAAGCCAAAATGTCAGTGTTCTGCCAGATAAAAAGGTGCATGGAATGAAAATCAATTTAATTAACTGAAACCTCATTTGTGAAAAAGCTTTAAGAAAGAAAGAAATGATCAAAGACCTGAAGAAGGCTCCAACACTTTAATAGAAGTTAGCATGCTGCTGTCTAACTACTGCCTGTGTTCTGAATCCCCAGAAACTAAACATGTTGCACCTCTTTGACTTTACAAATGACACTTTTTGCTAAATTATTGAATCGGCCAATCACAAGGCAGAAATTTGGCTTGTTTAAGCATGTAGTCATGGATCAAGATGATTGAAGTGACTTTGAATGTGACATGGTTGTTGGTGCCAGACAGGCTAGTCTGAGTATTTGAGAAAATGACAGAGTCCACCAGTGTTGGTCAAGTTACTTGAAAAAAGTAATCAGTAACTAATTACTGATTACTTCGCTAAAAAAGTAATCCCGTTACTTTACTGATTACTTATTTTCAAAAGTAATTAATTACCTAGTTACTTAGTTACTTTTTAAAAACATGATTTACATCCTGAATAGGTGATAAAGCGATAGATCTGTCAGCCCAATTCTACTTTTTCTACATAATCCATCATACAAAATGTAATCAAATGGAAAAGTCTCTTTAAAACTTGTTTTATTAGTTTTAATCTTTTAACTTCATGCATCAAGCAAAAATGTAATTATATGCAACATTCGCTGACTGGAAGAAATTTGTTTAACATTTAAACCTATTTTCTGCACATTCCAGCACATAAAATAAAATATTTTTTTGTGTTTACACTCACTCTTTCAAATAAATGCAAGTGAAACACAGCAGAAAATAAATAAAATCAAAGACTCAGCGGTCCTGTTGCTCTATTTTCACCTGTATAGCAGGTGGAGGTTTACCCTGGTGCAGGTGAGCCGCAGCGCTCAGTAGAAGAATCCACGAGTTTGTCTGTGAATTTCACATTCCAGCGGCAGCGCACTCGGTGCTTGCTCGGAAGTTAAGGGTTTTTTTCACTGTAAAAAGAAGTTTTCTTCCCACGCAGTGAACAGCGGACACTAATGTTTTTGTCACTTTTTACGGAATCAAACTCAAAGAAAGGTCAGTACTTCCACGCTTTAAACGCTGCACGCTCATACTCTCTCCCGCACTCGATATATTATCTTTTGTTGATCTGCACACAGCTGTTGCCATGAACATCGCACTTGCTTACGTCATTGTCATGAGACACTCTGGCAAAAAAATCACGGTTTTAGTAACACAGTAACGCAGCGTGCTTACGGGAAAGTAACAGTAATCTAACTACCTTTTTTGCAATAGTAATCCCTTACTTTACTCGTTACTTGAAAAAAGTAATTGGATTACAGTAACGCATCACTTGTAACGCGTTACTGTAATATCTGGTGTCCACACAGCAATCTATAGAGTTTACATGGAATCTTCTGAAAAAGAGAAATTATCCAGTGAGTGGGAATTCTCTGAAGGAAAATGTCTTGTTGATGCGGACAATGGTCTTTGGTATCACGCCTTCCAATAAGCATTGAGCTATTAGGAACGCAAGTATACAGAACAGCATCTCACACAACACATTAAACTTAGGCTACATCAGCAGAAGACCACACCTGGTCCTAAGAATAGGTATTTGAGGCTATAATTCACAGTGACTCATCAAATTGGACAATAGAAGTTTGGATAAACATTGTCTGGTTTGACAAGTCTCATATTCAGCTGTGACGCTCAGATGGTAGCTTAAGAATTTGGTGCAAACAACAAGAAGGCGTGGATCCATCCTGCCTTGTTCAGGCTGCTGCTGGTGTTGTACAGGGTGGGCCATTTATAGGGATACATGGGAATGGTTGTTGATATTAAAGTCCTGTTTGTGGCACATTAGTATATGTGAGGGGGCAAACTCCTCAAGATGGGTGGTGACCATGGTGACCATTTAGAAGTCGGCCATCTTGGATACAACTTTTGTTTTTTCAATAGGAAGAGGGCCATGTGACACATCAAACTTTTTGGTAATGTCACAAGAAAAACAATGGTGTGCTTGGTTTCAACGTAACTTTATTCTTTCATGAGTTATTTACAAGTTTCTCTTTGTTCACAGCCATTGACATGTCGAAGAGGTTAACACATGAGGAGCGGATCGAAATTGTGTTGATATCTGGTGAACGCAGTAACCGGGTCATTGCAGCAGATTTCAATGCAAGACACCCTACGAGACCACCCATCTCCCATGCTACAGTTAGCAAACTGCTTGCTAAGTTTCGTGAAACTGGTTCAGTGTTGGATTTGCCAAAATGTGGACGCAAGAAAACTGTCACTAATGAAGAAACATCAGTGGCTGTCCTAGCTTCATTCAGCAAGAGCCCACAGCGTAGCACTCGCCGCATGTCACTGAGGGTGGCATTAGTCGAACATTCCTTTCGGCGGATATTAGCTACTCACAAATGGCACCCTTACAAACTCCAGCTACTGCAGCATCTCAACGAGGATGACCCAGATCGGCGCACAGAATTTGCAGAATGGCAAAACAAAAATTGGAACAGGACCCTCAGTTCACGCAGAAGATTTTGTTCAGTGATGAGGCAAACTTTTATGTGAATGGTGAAGTTAACAAACAAAACCACCGCTATTGGTCTGACACTAACCCACATTGGATGGATCCCTCCAAGACTGTTGGAACAACAAAAGTGATGGTTTGGTGTGGTATATGGGGTACAACGATAGTGGGTCCATTCTTCATCAATGGAAACCTCAAGGCCACTGGATATTTGAAATTGCTACATGATGATGTGTTTCCCTCTTTATGCACTGAAGCTGGCACGTTCCCTGAGTTTTTCCAGCAAGATGGTGCACCACCACATTATGGGTGCCAGGTCCGAGCATTCCTAGATGAACAGTTTCCTGGAAAGTGGATTGGTCGTCGTGGGCCAGTTGAATGGCCCCCAAGGTCTCCCGATCTGACCCCCTTAGACTTTTATCTTTGGGGTCATCTGAAGGCAATTGTCTATGGTGTGAAGATACGAGATGTGCAGCACCTGAAACTACGGATACTGGATGCCTGTGCTGGCATTTCTCCTGCGGTGTTGCTATCAGTGTGTGAAGAGTGGGAGAAGAGGGTTGCATTGACAATCCAACACAATGGGCAGCACATTGAACACATTTTATAAGTGGTCAGAAACTTGTAAATAACTCATGAAAGAATAAAGTTACGTTGAAACCAAGCACACCATTGTTTTTCTTGTGACATTACCAATAAGTTTGATGTGTCACATGGCCCTCTTCCTATTGAAAAAACAAAAGTTGTATCCAAGATGGCCGACTTCTAAATGGCCACCATGGTCACCACCCATCTTGAGGAGTTTGCCCCCTCACATATACTAATGTGCCACAAACAGGACTTTAATATCACCAACCATTCCCATGTTAATACGGTGTATCCATATAAATGGCCCACCCTGTACTATCGAGGTATTTTATGGCACATTCGAGGCTTTTTAGCGCAAACCTAAATGCCACAGCCTACCTATTATTGCCATCTTTGAATGGTTGCTTCCAGCTGCATAATGTCGCAAAGCTGAAATCGTCTCAGTGTGTTTTCTTGAACACATACGAAAGTTAGTTCATTGCACTAAAAAAACCCTCCAATAGAGAGCGTCTTCATGATGTGGTGGAATGAGTTCTCAGCAAAATCTCAGAGAAATCCAACTTCAGTGTATGCCAGGCACACACAAGGCAGTTCTGAAAACAAAAGGGGGCCAAAAGAGCGAGTGTCTATCCCACCAGTGTGAGAAAACTCCTTGCCTATATGACCTACAAAAAAGCGGATAGTTTGAATCAGTCAATTACAAACAAAAAACAATGCACAGATTACATTTGGAAGGTTAAATTTAAAATATTCTCCTGAAATATTTATATTCGTATTTTCAGCACTTAAGTCAGTGGTTTATAAATAAAGTTGGCTTAAATTTTAAATAAATTAATAAATAAATACGTAATACTACTACTAATAATAACAAAAAAAATCATAATAAAAAAATAATAATAATATTGATGATAATGAACGCTGTCTTCGATTACTACTGTTAAAGTTGATGGCCAATAGCCTGCGAGCAGAGGCGGGGCTAATAGAGTCATAGACACGTGTACTAGGAAGTAGGAAGTAAATACAGAGCACTCGGAGTGCTGCTGGAAAGAAGTGAGTAAACCCGAAAGACATATAAAGAAATTAGCGATACAATAGATTTAGGATAAAATTGAACTGTGCCGAATTCATTACTTTCGCTTCACAATACCAGAAACAGCGTGTTTTGGAAATATGACACTGATATTTTTAAAAACAAAGCGAATATTTTAAGAGAGCCGGCTTGCTTTCATTTACCTCTGTTTTCTGTAATCTGCACTTTGTGCTTCTCACGTGTATTGGTATTTAAAACTCGATGTACCAGAAGGTCTCCACGAAGACCGGTTATATCGCAGAACAGAGCAAAGGCAAAGGAAAAGACGAGAAAATGAAAAAAATAGTTAACAGCTGTTGACAAGAGTCAGCTGTCATTTAAAGCTGATTGTATACGCACAAGAAAGGAATACGTTTAACTTTACGCTCCAAAATGAGTCCACGCGTACGAGGCGAATATTTTTCCTATGTGCTCCTCTCTTGTTCATTGTAACACTACCAGGGTTTTACTGCTGCAGTCTCACATATATAATGGAGGGCATATGTCTTTGACTTTTAGCTGTACAGCTTTTTCTAATGATAAAGACCTCCTTGACCATTCACACTACACCAACGTAAACAACTAATAGGTAAACAATTGAATAACAGAAAGTTCCTGTTTTTTCACGATCTACTATAGAAATTTACGATTTCTGTAGTGGGTTTACCTTAAAAAGGAGCAAAGCAAAATAAAACGAAACACAAAAAGACATTCAATTACAAAAAAATAAAGTTTTATAATCACAGGACAGTCTGTGCAGTGAAGTAAGAACTTTTTATCTAATTTAAATATTTATTCATTAAAAGTTCAAAGTCAAAGTAAACTTTATTGTCATCTCTGCTATATACAGTACAGTATATAGAGAGACGAGATGACGACGCTGCAGGTCCATTCAATGCAAAAAAACCCAACAATAAATATAGGAAGAGTAAGAAATAAATATACACTTTAAGACTGAGGTAAGGGGAGTAAATATACGCTTTAAGCTAAAAAGGATCAATAAGTATCTAACTTTACAATTTGAAATTGAGATTTAAAATGACCTTGAAGACCTTAAAGCAACATTTTTTTTATTGTTAAAATGACATATAATATTAAAATATCGCAGGTATTAAACGTTTGATTAAATGTGTGCTTAAACTTCTTTGCAAGAGTTTAAATTGTGTGGTCCACTTACATCTAAAGTGGGCTATATGTGGCCCACGATGTAAAACGTGTCTTATATAAAATGGAAAATGAAGAACAATTTAAAAAAAATTAAGCTTTTTTTAAAAGGATAATGTGTATTATATAATTTAATTGTGTGTCCTTTCACATACACATGCACACACGGCTCCACCTGTGTACACCCAAATTATCTTGCTTGTCATTTTGCTGAATGTTGTCTTAACAACTTTAAAGTGAACTGCAGTGTCTTCATCTTGAATTGCTTGAACAAAAAAAGAAGAAGAAAAAAGAACAAAATAGGCAGTTTCCATAAAGGTTGCATATGCCTGTTTTTTTTTTTTCTGTTTTTTTTACCCTCTGTTGTTTGATATTTCCCCTTCTACTTGTTTCATTCATTTAGGAAGTAGTGCAAATACAGCAGTTAGTTGTAGATTAATTCCTTTAGCAGTGGAGGTGAGAAAGGAGCAGGTAAAAAAAAAGGAGGACTGCATTCTACAAATTAGATTATTTTGTTATGATAAATATATATATACATGTCTTGATGATCTGAAAGTTTAAGAGATCTCTTTTTCATCTGTGCCTTGGATGGGTCCCCAAATGTGGTGGGCCCTGACTGCACATTGGATAATGTGGTTTAAATTGTATTGGAAGGTAGAGACAGAGCAAAGTGCCTTGAGAAGATAAAACTAAATTGAATTGAATAAGTTGAATTGACCACAGGGGGCTGAACTTTTCAGGCAGATATTGGGCTTACCAAAAGTTAACAGGCTTATTATCAGACAGAGCTTATAGGCACTCATATTTGAATAAAAGTTTTACTAACAACTACTACTAACTGATTTCACTGGAATTTAAAAAGCGAATATTGTATATTAACATGAAAATTATTTGGTGTGTTGATGATTGAAACCCTAGGACGGCAGTGATAATAATCATAGTGCAGCAATAGAAAAAAAAAATCCAGGATGTTAAAATGCAAAGCAAACAGGATTTGAAACATCTTTCTTGTTCCACTGTGTGCTGAAAAAACAAGGTGTGAGGCGTGAGTCAGTCACACGAGGGCTGTGCATTAGCATGTGTGTTGACTTAAGAGGAGTCTTGTAGCCTTGTAGGATTACCTGAAAGCAGCCTTTTTTTTGTTTTACTCTAGTTTTCAAAGTCTTTCTGCAGTCTTTCTGTCGCCTATCTTTTTGAATATAATGTCGATGTGCCACGGGCTAACTTTTAGTGTGGCCGTGTTGTTTGTTTAGGTCTGTCACTATGCTAGAAGGCTACAGCCCTGTGACCCAGGCCCTGCTGGGGACTCTGTTCACATGGGGTCTGACTGCTGCCGGAGCTGCTCTGGTGTTCATCTTCTCCAGCCGACAGGTAATGAGTGTCACTCTGAGCTCCAGGAATCGCTCTTCTAAAGAAATACTAGCAAATTATTTGGTGAGCTAGAGTTTTCCACCCATGAACTTAGTGTGACCTGGTCAATTTACAGCTGCCTACATTTGGTGACAAATTTTGGAATTTATCAAGGTTCAAGGTTCAAGGTTCTTTATTTGTCACATGCATAGTTATACAAGTATAACACACAGTGAAATGTAGCCTGACACGCTCCTCGACATGTGCAAAAATTGGGGGGGGGGTAGAGGAAGAACATTATATATATATATATATATACAGACATATAGTATATACACTGGGTGAATGTGCAGTAGTAGCAGCAAGCAGGTGAATTATGTACATTAATATGAATAGACATCTGACTATTTTACAGGATAGACAATATAAACATGTTTAAAATTAAAGGAATTTGAAATGTACATTGTGCCTTGGTTTAGTGTCTGGAAGAGAGTCCTGTCTCAGTCAATTATAGATGATGTGAGATGATGTGAGATGATGTGAGATGATTTATATATATTTTTTAATCTGAAAGAACGGTGCTATCTCAAATGAATCTACTACTTTTCTCTTATTTTGAAAGTTTGGTTGCTGCAAGCCAGCTAGACAGGGCCCTTCCATGTCTCATGTTTTCTCTGTTTGCTGGCAGCTCCTACAAAAACAAAGAGTTCCTACCAGGGCCACTTGAGACTGGCTCTACAAGTGGGTAAATCACCATAGACTCCCATGTTGAAATGTCCAACTAAACAGCATTCAAAAGCAACACAACTAAAAAGCAACATTAAAAAACCCCAAACACTACAAAAGCTAAAAAAAAGCAGAAGTGTTTCTGGGGATACAATAATGTGACAGAACAGACATTTTTGTTCCTATTTTCATTGAATTTCATTTAATGTCCTTGTGTTTTATGTGATTCTGCAGCATTTTTCTATTTGCGGATATTTTCAGTCTGTTTGATCTTTCAGGGCCACGTAACAATCTGCGTTTTTGAATACAGCTAGTTTTTAGGTTTCTTCTGTTTTTCTTTCTTGCTTCTGTTCTACTTAACAGATCAAGTCGAGTGAATTCATTAGAATTCAAATTTAAAATGATAAACTAGCTGGTAGAAATAACCTTAAAAGTGACTTTTTATTTTTATACTTTCAGTCCATTTCAAAGCCTGCACTTCAAATTTTTCTTTAACAAAAGGTTCTATACTTCTGTAGTTCTTAAGTTATGGACATGTGAAGTTTTGCTACTAGTCAGGCTTAACGTTTGCAGTGTTTCTGATAGGCAGCAATCACCTCAGCTAAATATGAGTCACTGCTGTCTCATCTATGCTTGTGCTGTTGGTGTCTTTTATAACATTTTCACTTAATTATCTTATTCAGTGTTGATTAGCGCTAATCAGCAGATATGTGTGTCTGTGGTTGGCATCCATGCTGGATTTTAACTCAGCACGCCACTCTCTCATCCACGTGTAGTAATTTATGGTGGAAAATTCAATAATGTTAAGAGTTTAAAATGAATGCATTGCAGCTAGGTCAATTTTTAATTTATTAGCGGCAGATATTCGCTGTTTGCCGAGCTATCAGTGCCAGCATTTATAGTGGTCGTCAAATGAAATTAAAAA
Organism: Haplochromis burtoni; assembly: GCF_018398535.1. Taxonomy (NCBI): domain Eukaryota; kingdom Metazoa; phylum Chordata; class Actinopteri; order Cichliformes; family Cichlidae; genus Haplochromis; species Haplochromis burtoni. The sequence continues at coordinate 657,714 of NW_024582669.1, forward strand.
AAATTAAGACTAGATGGAGGAAGCAGTCTTAACCCATTAAATGAGTATTGATGTTGAATAGTTTGTCCATCAGAGAGAGGAAAAGCCACTCTGCTACTTCCCTGTTGACAGCACACATATTTGGAATTGCACAATTTCAAAAAACCAGCTGATCTAAGTAAAGTCAGGCAGAGCACAAGTGAGTAAATAAATAACCACAGGTAACACATTTTAGGGGAATCTGTTTATGTTTTGTATGTCAAAAAAAAAATGTTGGTGGATATATTCCAAGATCACATTTTTAAATCACCAAATATCTGCATGTGTATTGGTCTTAAAAACCCGATATCAGTCTTTTCTAACACACAGTCTCATACATGTGTGTTGTGCTTGGATATCAGCTGCATTCAATTACAGCACAGCTGGACTTTTTGTGACAAAAGTATTTGTAGGTGTGGAATGGATACACACAGTTGAATAATTTATTTATGTGTTGGTGTGTTCACCATCACCCAACACCTAACCACATATAGAATTTAAGTCTATGTGGACACACAGTGAGAAAATCCAGAACACTTTAGCAGCTAGTGATGTCAATATTTGTTTCTGCAACCTTTAAGTGATATGATAAACCGTAAATTTATTCAGCTAAATCGCAGAGAAATGAATCAGAAAGCATGAAAACACTGTGCAAAACCTGCACACTGTTTGATGTATTTTTACCATTTCTGACTCCGGTAACACATGCCCATTTTGCCGAGTTAAGTCGATGGTGAGGAATGCACTGAACTGCTGGCTCTTCCACTGTCAGGGTTACTATGATATCGATTTCCCTGCCTCACTCACAATCTCTCTTCTTGTCTGCCCTTTTCAGAAGCGCATCTTGGATGGAAGTTTAGGCTTTGCAGCTGGGGTGAGTAAGGTTTCATTTGAGCTGAACCACATACTCACACATACATTGCTATGAGGTGATTGGCTTTTAAACATTCCACTGCAGCAAGGCAAGTTTCCTCCTCATAGAGAGAAACTCTGACACATCCAGCTGCCATGTTGTTTCATTAAAAATCTGAGAGAAGTGTTCCCCTGCAGGTATCACCCTACAACTGAAAATGCATCCCCTTAACAGCACTGTGTCACTCATTCAATTACGATGTTTAAATCCCTGCAGTACGAGCAGTTTATAGATATAGATCACATATATCAGCCGGCCTTGTTGGGATGAGTGGATCGATACTATCATTAGCAGTGTTGGTGTTGGTATCAGATTTATAATAGCATGATGAGATTGATACTTTGGTTTCAGTTTCTTCTCTTTACATTTATTGTTATGTTATTTTTAGACCAGTGATTTTCAGTCAGTTATGTAATGTCATATTAGTATGCTTTATTTAGTAACTATATTGTTCAACTGCAACTTCTGTCTAATCACTTATGTTTTGATTAGTAACTGGCTACAGTGAATAATTTTATACATTTATTTTGCAATTTAATTAAATGGCTCTATTACGCGCACCTAGTCATATTACACAGTTGTTATATATTGATGAGTGGAACTTTAAATAAATTAGAACCTCACTGCTTGTTTCCACAAATTCCTTCTTGCACAAAAAGTAATGATTATACGCTGTTACTAATGGTGTCTGTGTAGACACACCACCGATGCTTTGAAAATCACTGCAGCTCCAGCTTGTTCTTTTTAACGCTGTGCACCGATGAACTTTTTAATTAAGTGCTCCAGCTTGAAAGTGTGAGGTAAAGTGCAGGATCAGATGGATGTGAGCCAAAAGAGCTGTAGTACTGGCTGCAAAAGATCTTTTATTCTTTTTTAAAATCTAACAAAACCAAAGTTAACCAAAACTAGTAACAACGTTTCTATTTTTCTTTGATTTACATGAATGCTGTGTTTCATCTCATAGTGTTTGGTCTCTTCTTTTCTTTTAAATATCTTTGTTTGAATTGTAGTCCGTCTGCTCCTCCTCTGCAAAAGTTACCTCATTACTCCACATTAAAAATTAAAAGCACATATACCATTTCAGTAGACAAGGAGCCTTCTTTTTTTTTTTAGGCTTTTATTGTGAAACACGCAGGAAGATGTCATGGAAAACACAAACTGTATATAAGATTTACATTCGAATTCAGATTCATCTGCCATGACAACTGGTTACTATTTGGTGTCCTTTATTTTGCCACCATAGAGAGAGAGAGCAGCCATCCTACATGTAAAGAGTGGAAAAAAGGGAAGCGTTAATTTTCAGGGAGAGCAGTGAGATGTGAGGAATATGTAGTGGACAAACAGGCATGAGACAGATGGATGTGAGGCTGGGAGACAGATGACTTTATGATCTATTCATAAAGTCATTCTAACATTTGATCTTGTGCGCAGTAATAGTTGACTAATGCATGCAAACTAGCCACTGCGGTTACGTAACGAACAACAACTCATCTGTCATCAGTGTGGTCTGATACTATTTCACCCCAAACAAGGTGAAATGATAAATTTGAGTCAAGCATTGCAAATAGCCGACACATACTTGTGGAATCTCTGTTTCTTTCTCTTTTTGAATAAGACTGGGACCTTAATTGCAATCCCTCCAACTGGTTCAGAGCTTGTTGTTAATTACGAGCTCAGATGAGTGAGCTGATAAGATGAATGCCAAATGATGAGAGATTGTCCACGCTTCTTTGAGAAAGATAGATCCAATCTCGGCCCCCACCTCCTTTATCTTCATTTTGGTCTTAACAGCTTTTCAATTACTTCGCGGGCTTAGCTGTTGCTCTTATACATTCTAATGAAATGGCTCATAAGGAGAAAAGAGCCGAGGGCTGCTTCAAACATTTGCTGAACTTCTTTGCAATTATGGGAGCTGAAATCTTTTTAAAATATGTTTTTCACAGCGTAACTTTTGGCTTATTGGTGAGATAGTGTTACAATCTATCCAGTCCTCTTATTTTTCTTTGCATAATTCACATTTTTTAATAATATAGTTTTGATAAGAAACACAATTTTATTCTGGATGTGCCACACTTAGCTTAGATTTGAGGCACTGTAGCTATCTGTTTGGTTCAAATGGATACATTAGACTTTGCAGTCAACAACTTACACAAGAAATATAAAAGTTTTTATCCCTGTTTGTATTATAAGATGAACGGATGGAGCAAGAAAGTATTTTTTTTTCACATCTTCGGATTTTGCCACGTGTGAGGTTTAGAGCTGCATTTGGCTTTTATCAGAACAAATTAAACTCTTCAGCCATTTAGAAAAGCAAAATGAGTGGAGATGGAAGGCAGGATGGGACTCTTCTCTTATGATTTTCAAAGAAGACAAGGCTTGGATTGCTTTTTGGCTGTGCAGAGAGTGAAGTAAGGTCAATCCATTTTAAAGTAGGGAAGCAGATACAGTGGGAGGGAATGTTACACAGCATTAAGTGATGGCAGTTCAGTGGAAATGAATTGTTATCTGTCTTTAAAAGTTTTCACTGACCTTTTATCAACTTAAATGGCTTGTTCAAGCTTCTACTTTGGTATTAAACATGCTACCATGGATGCTAGTAAGGCTGACTCTTGCTAGATGCTAGAGTATTCTTGAGTTCATGTTGTGTCTTTAGCACCCTGACGGTTTCCCTCTCTGTCTTGTTTCAATGTCAGTTCCTTTGCCCTCCTGTGTTTTCTTTTCTCTGTAGTATTTTCTTTTCTTGTCTCGGTGTTTAGCATTTGTCTTTTGGTTACTTCCTGTTTTACTTTGAAATGTACATTTCTCTCTTGTGTTAGTCTTACTTTCCTTGATTATGTTCATCCATCAAACCTCGAGACATTCGTTGATATGCTCCAATGATCCAGTGTTTATCCCAGCAAACATTTTGATGCTGAACACTGTTGTCTTTTCTTGACATCTGTTGGTGAGATGATGCTGGAGTTTCAGCCGTATTTGCTGGGATGCACTTGTGCCCCTTTAGATTTAGTATTTTTTTTACACTTGTTATTTTTGCCAGGAACCCATAAATGCTCCAATTTTATTATTCCGACCTGCAGTTGGGTTATCTCTATACTGCAGTGTGACTATATTGAAAATACTGGCCAATGTGGGAAAAACTAAACTCATCCTTTTATTTCACATTAGCTGCTGTTGTATTGGGTTCTGGCAAAACAGTGCATCTAACTAGAAGAAGTGTTTTTGCAGAGCCTTTTTTCCACTGCTGGAGACACAAACATTATTAACGGTGCAGTGTAGCACTTCGCGTTTTTGTAAAATGTAACCCCATTTTCTATTAACTGAAATGAATATTGGCCTGGAACTGAAAATTGATTCTGATTTGAGCCTTGTGATTCAAAAAGCTTTGCGTCTCTTTACAAAAAAAAAAATCTATTTAAAAGCTAAGCACATTTTTCTTGTCATCTTTCAAAAAGCATGCAGGGAAAATATAATTTTGTTACTGCTGTCAGATGTTAAAATCCCTCTTTTGTAATAAATTACTAAAACAGTTTGACATCCAGATGAATGTGCTGACGTTAAGCTCAGAACATTTTAATTTGCAGTGAAAGTTTTATACCCAAAAAACTCAGTTCTTTCTGTCCTTTGATGAAGAGGCCCTAATAAAACAAATGCTATGGCAGTTACACATCTTGAGGTGACTCGTGAACCCTCCATAAGCTGAGAGAGTGGAATGTATATAATGAATTGTAAATTGCTAAAACTGATGCTGAATGACATGGTTAAGAATTGATGAGATGAAAGCAGCTAGTCATCACCACTGCAGTTACTCCACTCTCTAATAACACATAATCTCTGTGATATTTTTTCTTCCAATATCACAACACAAAAACACATTGTGTACTCATTTTTAAATAGAAAATACATTGCCCTGCAGAAAAGCCATGTTGAGTTGTGTGCGTCTGTCTGTGTGTGAGGCTCAGTGGGTGTTTGAAGAGCATGTGTCATGCTTTTTGTGTCTCATGATTCAGATGCCACCCTGTTTCCATGCCTAACATCTGCTGTCCTAACATGCACGCACACACACTTTGTGACAGTAGACTATCACGTCATGCTGTCTCAAAACAGCATCTTTCAGCTCTCATTGTTGGTGTAAAATCATGCAACCCTTTCCACTCAACGTCCGCCCCACAAACACATACAAATATACGTGCACAAACCCAAACCGAGTACTGTGCAAAATGCAACCTACAGCATTATGCTTTTGTTTATAAGTACATCGCTAAAACCCTACATTTGTTTGAAACATATAAACTATAATGTGGGGGGGAGGCAATCTTGTTTTGATGTTAAAGCCAGCAACCCATCTATCTCTCCATTTTCTGCCACTTATCAAGGTCTGGGTCATGGGGAGAGCAGTCTTATGCAGATACTCCCAGGCCTCCCTTTCCCGAGCCACTTCCTCGAGCTCTTCCAGGGCGGCACTGAGGCATTCCCAAGCCAGCTGAGAGGCATAATCTCTCCAGCGTGTCATGGGTCGGCCCTGGGCCCTCCTGCTTGTAGGACATGTCTGAACCAACTTACTGAGCGGGTGCCCTGGAGGCATCCCGATCAGATGCCCAAACCATTTGAACCGGCTTTTCAATGTGGGGCAGTCGTGGCGCTGTTCTTAGCTCCTGCTGAACTGAGTATGTCACCCTCGCTGTAAGTTGTAGGCCAGACACCTTATGGAGGAATGTTATTTCTGTTGCTTGTATCCACAGTCATTCTTTTGGTCACTACACCGAGCTTCTGGCTGGGAGCAAAGATTGATCTGTAAATCGACAGCTTCACGTCAAGGCTCAGCACTCTCTTTACCGCGACAGACTGGTACAGCATCTAGATCACTACTGACACAGCACCAGTTTGTTTAGGCATATGCCTCTCACCTTTGGATTCCTGCAATCTCCTGGATTGGGATTGGATATTGCCACTATCTTGTTTTTCAAAATTGGGACCAAGGAAAAGACCTGAACTTTGTCTTTGTGACTATAGTTTATTAAAAAGGCAAGATGTTTAGGAGCCAAGCTATGGAACATCTTGATTGCACCTGATTGTACCTTTAATCATTAGTTATTTTTAATCTCTGGCCCTTTGCTACACTGTATCTTTTGTCCTGTTTCCCTCCCTTCATCCCCAACCATTTGGGACCGATGGCTGTCCCTCCCCGAGCCTTGTTCTGCCGGAGGTTTCATCCTGTTAAAAAGTTTCCCTTTCAGAGTTTTTCCTTCCCACAATTGCTTGCTCATAGGGGGTCATGTTGGGGTTGGGGTTTTTTCTTTGTTATTGTAGGGTCTTTACCTATACCAGTATAAAGTGCCTTGAGGCGACTGCTGTTGTGATTTATTGCTATATAAATAACATTGAATTAAATTGCTGTCTGTTGGAGTTGCGCATACTGCCCTCCAGATGAAGACTCTTTGTGGGAAAACCTTGCTTATTTCAGCGAGACACTATCAAACCTCATTCTGAAACAACTGTAACATGGTAAATTGTTTAAGTTGAAACTGGCTGGTTTGTTAAGACATATCAGAAAAAAATGAACAAAATATACAGTTCCCCGTTGAACAGCTGAAGCAGGAATTTGAACTAAGTACCCCATTCGATGTTAACTGGTCTTTGCTTTTACCAAATGCTCACACAGTCTTGGTAAAAGAAGAGATGATGCAACACAGTGGTAAACCAATACCTTGTCCTGACCTCTCTGAAAAGTGTTCACAATGGGTGATGGCTGAATGGCATAACATTCACAGTAGTTATTTGACATGTTTTCTTTGTATTATTTTCAATTAAAAATAGACTTTAAATGGTTGTTGCAAATCATTGCATCACATTTATGAGTGTTTAACACAACTGTCTTACGTTTTGGGAAGCTGGGTGGTACAAACTTTTTTCTTTTAACAAGTCCCTCTTATTTTGGTTATGGCATATGCAAAATGTTAGAAAATGCAGATACATTACATTAATGGCCTGCAATTTACACTGAGTCATCAGTTTCTCTAAGTTAATAACCGGAACAATTTAAATAATCATTTTCCTATTCAATGCCTCGCTGATATAACAGAACAGTAGGCCAGTCTAATTAGTTCATCATGGTCGAGTTTGTTCATATATTATTAATATTCATTGGATGGTGTGTAAAAAGGTCACAGCAACTATTCCAGTGGAACAAATTGCTGCCAGTGAACAAAATCTGCGTGGTATTACATTTCCCTCAAAAAGTAAAAGCTAGTGTCAACTCATCGTACACTGGATAAACAACAATTGTGTAAGACAGGATTCTTTAGGTGTTTAATGTCCCAGTGACTGGAAGATAAAAGCAGCGCACTACCTTTTATAGACCTACAGAATGAAACAGCCCAGAAACATACCCACGGAAAAGTAATCTCCATTTTTAGGAAAAACAAGAGAAATGAGTTCCATTACTCGTGGTTCCTGTTTATTAAGTGTTTCAGAGAGTAAAATGGGCTTAAACAGGTCCCAAATGCCTTTGAAGATTGTCAAGCTGTTTCCCCTTGAATTTAGCCCAGCATTACTCTTCTTCACAAAAGCCCTGAAAAAGAGAATTTGTAATGACACCAAGTATACAGCAATTAAAACAGCAGAGTGTCATATAGCTTGTCAGTTGAGTATGGTATTTGATATTATTATTTTTCATGTTGTAGCTATAAGGCCTGTTTGCACATGAGGCACAGGATTTTTCCAGATTTTTACAACATATCAACAGCAGTTTTAAAGAGTTGTGATACAAACAAATATACATCAGGATAAAATGAATGTATCCAGTGTAAAACAGACAGTTATGTCCGTACTTTCTCTATGTGGAAAGTGGGGTGCACCAGTGGGACTTGCACTTAATTGATATATTATATTAGGTGAGGTCCATGGGATGTGTACATGTACATGATCACACTGGAGAAAAAAAGATTATGCAAAAAAGCTGTGACCTTGTTACCTTTGATGTGGTTGCTTCAAAGATGTAGACCAGTCTCTGACCACTTGCAGCGAGTTATTGTCTTTGGTGCATGAAAATGGCAATAAAATGACAGTATGATGGAAGCAGTCTATCAACTAAATATCAAATATCAAAACTGGCAATTATATGCCATCTCTGTGATAATACAGTAATTAATTGTGATAAATTGGTGAAAATCACAAATCCATTGCCGTCAACATACAAAGAAATTAACATTAGCTACTTATAGACGTAGCCTAGTCAGCATCACATAGATTTGAAAATGAAATTCTTCAGCAAATAGCAACATAGTCACTGCAGGTCTGCAATTTAACTGGAAAGTGACACAAGCACTCAGCAACCCTGTTTTTATCTAAAAATATCAGCAGAATACAACCAGTTAGCAAAACAGTAGAGTCCCCTGTTGCAAAGAGATGTGTCACAGACAAGTTGTGCTCATTTGTGCAGACTGACTCTTTCTGTGCTTGTAAGTTAGCAGATCTTTGCTACTCTCTAAATGCAGTCAGTGCACATCAGGCCAAGATGCTTCGGACACAGGTGCAGGCTCTAGTTTCAAGCCCCCTGTTCAGTTTTATTGAAGCATCAAAGATGTTGCACCATATTCAAGAAGGAACAAAGGTGTGCAGCTCATTCTAATCCTTTGAGACTGAATGCTCAATAATTTTGTCAAGAAAAGAAAAAAAAGAAAAGAAAAGCATGTTTTCATGACATTTGTTTAATTTTATGGCTGAATTGGTGAATGGTGCTACTCAGCTGTCATGTAGATTGTTTAGCTGGCAACTTAAGTGTGGAATTTCTTATCATATAACATTAATCTGCTACATAAATGAGAATATAACAGTCAGAGTAAGTCAACTGCGAAACCAGGAACACCAGAAGATGTAGCTCAGAATTCCTAAGACACACTGATGTAGCTTTATCCTTTGTTTATGACCAGTTGATTTGCTGATAATTTGTTGGATCCACTTGGTTAATAAAATTCATTTTATATGAAAACTTGGCTGAGAACATCCAGTCTTTTTTGAGAGAGTTTGTAATAAGTTTTGAATATAACTCATTTAATAGATAATGCGCGTTTCCAACATGCATCACCTTACTTTCTGTGCATTATAGTACTTTGCATACATTTTTTGTCATGCATTGTCATATCAGTGTAACTATATTGTATATCAGCTGAAAAAGATCTTTGTTGGTTACTTTGACAGTTTGCACAGTTACTTGTGACTTCCAATGAAAACATTGGTGACTTTAGTCTGACCGAGGAATTTGAATGTGGTACCTCATCCAAAGAAACTTTCTCCCTCTTCCTGCTGTCAGCAGTCACAGTCAGACTCCACCTGACTGCCCACACATTTGGATGACGCTGAGATATTTATTGATGTAATTCATGTGTGAAACACAGTTTGTTTTTTTGTTATCTACAAAGCCTCCTGATGGAGAGGGATTTGTTGCTAAAGAACATTTTATGTAATTACACCAAGTGGGGTTTCTTTGCGTGTTATGATACCCAGAAACCCCACAGTGCTTCTGAAAAGTCCTGGAGTGAAATTGTGTGTTTGCTGCGTGGAGGTTGAACATGAGCTTGAAGTCACTTTAGGAGAGGTTTGGGCATTTGTCCATATGAGGATTAGTTGTGTTGCCATGCCGCTGCCAGATTTATGTTGTGTGTGATGTGAATTAGCACTGACATGCTGAGAGGTAGACAGCACCTCCCAGGATGCTCAACAAGCGTGGCATGTGGTTTTTGTGTTGTCTGTTACGTAGACATGGACACACACGGGTGACAGATTTAGGAAGTACATTTTTAAATGTTTGAATGTGTTGTTGATAACAAACATGATATATAGATAGAGAATAGATCTGATAACCGATAACTGATTTCTAAATTTAGTGAAGGACTGAAGCACCTTAAAAGTTCTTACCTAACTATGAAGGTTCTGGTATTTCCTCTGGGTGCATGTATAGAAACTAAAAAGATTATACTCTTTCAGGATGTCCTTCCAGCTTTTTACTGCAAGAGACTCTCTCTCTCTGTCACTGCATCAAAATAATTAAATTCCCCAATGTTGGTCCCTCACATGGAGTGACTATACGGCTGTTATTTAAATGAGGCGTTAAAGTAATGAAAAAGAAGAAATATGAGAAGGCGAAAAGGGGGTTGTTGAAGTGGGTTTCAAGACCGATGTAAGATCAGGCTTACAAGGTTACTGAGTGCAAATCTGCTGTTTTAACATCCTTCAGGGCAGTGTGGTCATGGGGTCAGTAGGATTAGTTATGTGGCTAGAGACTGGTCTAGGGTTGCATCATGATATTTATAAATCCCTACGGGTTGATTTTCAGTAATGTCAAAAACATGTGGCGCTGTTAACCTGACAGAGAAAAGCTTTACGTATGGAGCTCGACAGTGACCGTCCACTTTTTTAATGGCTCCGATTCTGGAAGTGAATTTCCTATTTATTTCCACTGACATTTCAGAAAATCTTTGTATAAACAGTTTGAAGCCTTGAACCAAGCCCACTAGCTATGAGGTGAGTCATGACTATAAAAAGATTTGATTTGGAATTTGTTACACCCCGGCCTAGGTAACCGGAGTGCAACACGAAAAAAGTAAAAATAAAGAAAAAAAAACCACACAAAAAACCCCCACAAAGGCTCTCCACCAAAATCCCAAAACGAAAGTATCGACAAATCTATTTACAGCTATTTACAACAAACTATTTATTTACAACAAAACACCAAACTATTTACAACACGGGGGAGATCGCAACCATGACACACTGAAACACAGGGTTTAAATACCTAGAGGGAGCAATCAGGAAAATGGACAACAAGAGGGAAACACAGCTGGGGCAACTCAGAACTGACGAGACAGGGAAACGTAAACTGAAAACACTAAGATAACACAGACTTTCAAAGTAAAACAGGAAACACATAACAGTCACGCCAAAAACAACACACTGACAACACCGAAACGTAACAAATTAAAAAATAAATAAGGGAAAGTGAAAAAAATACAAATGTACAAGACTTTGTACTTACTTTTAATAGTAAAGGAACTACTTGGGCCTGGCTGATAAAAGCAATGAAGATAATTTTTGTGTAGGATGAACAGGCGGTAGCAGCACACGTGATAATGTCAGCAGACACAGGCCAGGGCTCTTTTGAAAAGAAGGGCCAAAGAAATTTGGTTGAGGCAGAGCCACATGTACACATCATCATTATAGATTCAAAAAGTTTTAAGTGAACTCTCATAAAACTATGTAGGGTGTAGAGCAGGCAATCGAATTTTTGGCATATATACATCAAGGTCAACATAGTTAAGTATCAGTAAAAAATTGATAAAAAGAATTCCAACTTAAATTCTATGGTTCTTACAAGTGTCGAGTGTGTTGTCAAAATATTGAAAGTACTGTATAAACATGTAAAATATGTCACAATGACCTTTGACCTGTCCTTCAAATTTAATAGATTAGAATCATTTAAAAGCATAACAATTTGAAAACATGTAAAATGCTCATGAGTAAGTATAAATTGTTTTGAAAAACAAAACAAGTTTGTGATCAAAACTTTTTTCACTTGGTATTTACTAACGATTTAAATGAATTTACTAAATGTCGAAATTACTGTTACACATGTACAATAGCCGCATGAATAAAAATAACAAGTAACAAAATCCTGCACTTTACACTAGTTTTTACTGCACTGCAAACTACAAAAGCACATTTGGGAAAAAACCCCAAAGAAAACATAATGAATATATAGAAAATACAGTACTATTCCCTTAAAATCAAATACTGTCCAGAGATGTTTCATATCTAATTCATTTATTGGAGCTTACTGACAAATTTAGTGGTTTATTATAAATACCTTTGCTATTTATTTAAAATACAGTTGTATTATGCTATAATAATGTAATATGAACGTCTCACAGAAAAATAATTATATTTGAGCCAAAATTCACCTTTTATCTTCACTTAAGAGTAAAAAAATGACCTTTAAGCTTGACAGACATAGTGATTTGATATATATCTGATACAAATTTGTGTTGATATTGACTGATGAAAAGAATCCCATTAAGATTTTTCAGTATATAATGCCCTAACTCTGTGCACATGCAACAGTGAACAACTTCCATACATACTTGAGGTTTCTGCAAGAGCACATTCTATCATTTCAGAACGTTGTGTTACGTTGCGATACTTTGCATGGGTATATTAGCATTATGGATCATGTTCAGAATTTCTATGGAGAATATGAATTGTGTTTTTACTGCTGTTGAGCTCCCAGTGACAGAACATGTCATCCAATATGGCAACAGGTTCAGAAATTATGACACAGATGAATTTACCAAAGTGAACAAAACGTGTGAGCTATTATAATAATAATAATGGATTGAATTTATATAGCGCTTTTCAAGGCAGCCAAAGTGCTTTACAATGCCACTATTCATTCACTCTCGCATTCACACACTGGTGGAGGCAAGCTACAGTTGTAGGCGCAGAAGTGAGGCTGCCATATCGCGCCATCGGCCCCTCTGGCCAACACCAGTAGGCGGTAGGTGAAGTGTCTTGCCCAAGGACACAACGACCAGGACAGAGAGCCCAGCGATCGAACCAGCGACCTTCCGGTTACAGATACGCTTCCCAACCCCCTGAGCCACGGTCGCCCCCACTATTCAGTACAAGAAAGTGAAAAAGATGTCAAAACAATATTGTTCAGGGTAAAATGCAAACCTGCTGCTTCCAGCTGAAAATTTATAAAATAATTTTCTTGGCAGAAAAATGGCAAAGTTACAGCTTTCCAAACTGTTTTAGTTACAGACAAACAGTGCAGCACAGTTGGCCAGGAGAAGAAATGAAGTAAAACATTATTTTTAGACATATTTTTTTGCAGCTTATTTCCAAGTCATTTAAACGGGAACAAAATGTTAGATTCATTTTCAAAATCAGGAGAAATTCAGCTCATGTTTTTGGACAAAATAAAGATTTCTGTAAATTTATGAGCCATTTAAAAAAAGATGAATTCATGATGATATCTTTTTGGATATATGGCGCCCTTTAATGGATTACTTACCTGATGATCTGAGGGAAATTATACTAAGAGGGGCAGCCCCACTCCGATGGGAGGTTGGGTTTGTCAGGACAAATGTGTAAATGCACGGTAGACCCAATTATTTACTATCTACCATACTGTATTAGTTTGATGTCTCAGACTGCTTTTTGTGTTGTTTTTTTGTTTTGGGTTTTTTGTTTGTTTGTTTGGTTTTATTGTTGTTGTTCTTTTGTGTATCAAAAAATCCAAATAAAGAGATATTTAAAAAAAAAATTAATTCTGTGTTAGACTACCCTTTAAATGTGTGGCATCTGGTATCATAACATGGCACACAGACATCTACTTGTGAAGGTTAATGTCTACAGCGGACATCAATGCTCTGGTTCAGTGGTTATAATCCAGTTTGTATAGATACAGTCGACACGGAAACATGTTTTCATTTTTTGAGATGAAAATACTGCATTTTACTCCCACTTTCCACTTTGCTAAAATAATGTAGTCAAAGCAGTATAGTGCTTTCCTCAACCTTTTTAACTCTGTTATCTTTCTAGAGTTTCATATTTATTCTTTATTTATGCTACTTTAGGTATATTTGAGGATATTTACTAAACAAGATATTTGCACCTTGCTTTGCCACTGTGCAGTAGTGTCTGTAGGCTGATGGGGAATAAATGACTTGAATCCATTGTAAAATGATTTTCTATAAATCTATCAAAACTCTAAAAGGGTCGGCAAACTTCCCAAACACACTCTGTACATTCTGCATTCACTGATACGTTCTGAAATGGTTTCTTCAAGCGTTCTCACGGATGGGGATAAGTGGCAGGCTTTTCAAATACAGCGTGAATGGCACTTTCTGATTTCTCCCCCGACTCTCAATAGGAACTTGTACTGTTTGATCTTACCTCAAAAGCCAGATTGCTGCCAGGTTTTGTTGAACAGTGGGAAACTTTGGTATGTTTCTCAGATTGTTTAATGTGTTTGTTTCTTCAGTTTCTGTAGCTTTTGCTCTTTTTTTGAGAAACTTTGTTGTCTGCTTGGTTTGATTGGTTTTATGAAAAATTTGTTTTCATATTCTCTTCCAGGAATCAGCTGACATTAGCCGCTATAGTTATGATGCACTTGGTCAAAGCTGAATGCATGGAACCTTTTACTTTCTTTTTCACCACTTATATTATGTTTCTATCTGTATAGATGTGATTGAAAGCCAAATTTCTTTATGGAAATGTTTTAAATATAGTGGATACTGATTGTTGTTGCATATACGTAAGAGGAGTTTTGCTCCAACATTTGTCTTTTCCAAATGTTGGAGCAGGAATTAAGACTCAACAAATCAGGCAACATTTTTCCAACTTGGTGAGCCCATACGACCTGTTGCCTCAGTTTCCCATTCTTTGCTGACGTGAGTGACACTCAGTGTGTGATCTTCTGTTATTAACCGTGTACAGTAAACAAGCAGGATAAAGTACAATTTGTTTGCTTTTTAGACTTTGCATGACTGGAAAGTTGTTTTTTTTAACAAGAAATTTACATTGAAAGGAACACTTTATTTGGACTGGTGTAATCAGTTCCCAAGATCAAGGCCATATGTTATGGAATATTATACAGTAGATGGCCCTGTAATGTCTGAATATCCAGCACATTGCATATAAAGCTGTGTAACGATGGTGTTGTCTGTCACATGAAATTCTAACAGCAGCCACAATAAATATGAGCGATCGTGACTCAAGAGTTGGGAGTTTGCCTTGTAATCGGAAGGTTGCCGGTTCGAGCCCCGGCTTGGACAGTCTCAGTCGTTGTGTCCTTGGGCAAGACACTTTACCCGTTGCCTACTGGTGGTGGTCAGAGGGCCCGGTGGCGCCAGTGTCCGGCAGCCTCGCCTCTGTCAGTGCGCCCCAGGGTGGCTGTGGCTACATGTAGCTTGCCATCACCAGTGTGTGAATGTGTGTGTGAATGGGTGGATGACTGGATGTGTAAAGCGCTTTGGGGTCCTTAGGGACTAATGTCTCTGTAAAGCACTTTGAATCACCTTGTTGTTGAATTGTGCTATACAAATAAACTTGCCTTGCCTTGCCTTGCCTAGTAAAGCGCTATACAAATACAGGCCATTTACCATTTAAAGTTTAAAGCTGTATATGTGTGACTGCACTTGGTATTTCCAATAGTTTCATTCTAATTTGTGTTGTACAGTTATTTCATTTTTAACCTTAATTTATATTTTATTCCTTCCTAGTTAAATTTACCCTTTTTAATTTTTCATATTTATTTCCTATCTTATTCATAGCCTTTTCCTTTTTTTTTTCTTTAGGTCACGAGCAGTTGTCCAAGCATTTCACTACATATCGTACTGTGTATGACTGTGTACGCGACAAATAAAATTTGAATTTGAATTTTGAATTTGTTTGGAGCCAAACTGGCAAAGCAGACTCCTTTCATGGTCACGTTGTTGGGGGAATGCACCAAGTGTGATGAGAGAAGGGAAGATTTGGGAGTTGGATTTATTTTAAGAATTTTAGAAATCACTACAGTTGTCTTTTGGATAAGAGATAAAGCACTGCAATATGTTCATTTTGTGTGCAATTGTTAATTTCCTGCAGTTGGATGAGTTACTGTTTATATGGGGTTCAGCTCCTCTCATTGAGTGAGGCAGTTTTGTTGAAAAGGCGACAAAGCTGGACTGCTGGGGCAAAGTGGGGATGGTTGAGTTAACACTGCAATTATTTTTCATTTTTGTTTATTTATTTATTTTTGTTGCTTCAGTTTTTTCTCTATTTTAATCAGTGCACTGAAAATATACTGTACTAATCCACAAAAGCCTGGACTCTTGAACAGTTTAAAAGTCTGTCATTTCAGACTTTCACACAAATAAATAGTGATTGGATGATTTGTGAAAATAATGGAAGTTTACAGGTGAAACTTGCCTCTTATGACAGAATGTTAAAAATATTGTTATAAAATTGTGTAACAGGCTTATTTGGTTCATCCAGTTATTTGCACATGGCCTGGATCAAAACCATTAAACTACGAATATACAAATCATAGAAGTCCTTGGGGTGAAACAGAAAGGTAACACCACACATTAGAGTTTTTGTAATTTCCATGTTTTGATTTCCTTGGAATAATAGCCTGAAACTGATGACTTTCTCTGCCTCTAACGCTTCTCTCTTTGTGCATCTCATTACAAAATGCAGCACATTTTACATCCTAGTGATATCTATTTTCCTTCTCTCCTTACATATTTTGCACTTCTGAGAAGGAACACCCTAAAATACAGGGTGGGCCATTTAAATGGATACACCGTAATAACATGGGAATGGTTGGTGATATTAAAGTCCTGTTTGTGGCACATTAGTATATGTGAGGGGGCAAACTCCTCAAGATGGGTGGTGACCATGGTGGCCATTTAGCAGTCGGCCATCTTGGATACAACTTTTGTTTTTTCAATAGGAAGAGGACCATGTGACACATCAGACTCATTGGTAATGTCACAAGAAAAACAATGGTGCGCTTGGTTTCAACGTAAAGACAAAACACAAATGTGTGATGCTAATTATGAGGTATTAGACTTAAAGATAAAAATAAATCCCAACAACTCCTAGCCTGAGATCTATGTCCCCACCCTCACCTATGAGGTGTTCTGGGCATGTCCACCCTGGAGGAAACCCCGGAGCACACCAGTACATGCTGGAGAGATATCTCTCAGCATGCCTGGGAAGGGCTTGAATGGATTGGGAGGACTGGGCTTCTCTGCTTAGGCTACTGCCTAATGGATGGATTCATGGTGTATGGATGTTTTTTTTCTTTCTATTTTTGCAGCTTCAGCTTGGCTGGCTTGTTTCACTTGCATCGAGAGCTCCTTCAACCGCATCCAAATAAAAGCAACAACACCTAATATAAATTCGAGGCATTTTATCTGCTTAATTAATAATTACATGCAGTAATCAAGGAATTGCCCAACCTGCCAGTGAAACAGCCCTTGAGTAAATTGTTTGATTGGGTCCTTTAAAAAGAGGGTGGCACATGTTATGGAGCTGACAACTTAAATCAAAGTTGAGAGTCTACACATTATGTGTATGTCCATTATGTAACTATAATTGGAATATGTTTCAATAATCAGGTACTTGTGTCAGTGTCCAAATTACTATGGACCACACTGTATATTGGCACTATAATTCTTCTCTTTTTATGCATATTTAGGGTCTGCAGAGGTAAGTGGAGCTCTGAGAGAACAGAGATATCCGCATCTCTCAGCTTTTATGTCCTGTCATACCAGTTTTTTAGCTTCCACTGTCAGTTAAGACCATAATAATAAGACAACAATCCTGTTTTTGTCTGACAAACATGTCAAACCACTCATGGGCTTGACATGGCAAGGGCAATTTTGTTCTCTCATGAAGAACACAACACAGGGTGTGCTGACTGATTTCATCATGCCAATCAAACTCAGACATAAAAACAGTGTGAGTGCAAACTTGGCATGATACACTCACATTCAAGCCGTTCCTCTCTGCATTCATGTCTTAAAGACGTTAGGGTGTGGCGGCGTCTTCATTAATCCCATGCAAACGTACACCTATCTGGAACAACCCTGACATATTACAAAACAATAATATGATAAACTTTTCAGA
>NW_024582669.1:675335-705520 GCF_018398535.1 Haplochromis burtoni
CAACCATTCCCATTTTATTACGGTGTATCCATATAAATGGCCCACCCCGTACATCCTCTAATCTCTCCATGTAGCCCTGTGCATGGCCTCTACTGTGTTCATAAAACAAAGCACCACAGTAGGAAGGGGAGCAAGGTTAAATGCTCATTTGATCAGTGGAGCAACTGGATGCTGATCTCAAGGGACGCGCATGCACACACATTAATTTCTATAAATCAGACCTGTTAAAGGCATTATACTAAATCAAGTAAGACTTTGAATTCTCTTTCATCTGTCAGATTGATACAGCTTATTTTTTCAAAAATGGGATCACCATTTCTCCATAGTGCAACTCATTTGATTGCAGACGAACCTTTTGAACTAATCAATACAGCACTGATTGTCTGTAGAAAGCACTCAGAGTGAATTGATTATATGGTGACATTGGGATTGACTTCTGCAGAATATGCATGGAAGTGTTTTTTAGCCATGCGCATGGTGAGGCTTAAAAGGAAGGCTAATGCTGGCCAATCACTTGGTCAATCAGTTTGTTCCAGAGAGCGGAGTGAAATGTCTCTGATAATTTCTACTGACTTCCCTGACGTTTTCGTTTTGCTTTTAATGTCTCCAAAAGGGTTTGACAGTTTCTGATAAATTTGGCACAGGAGTTGATTCCTAGAGGAAAAATCCTTTTGACTTTGGTGATCCCTTGACTTTTTCATCTAGCCCTACAAACATGCCAAACATTTACATATCCTTTTAAATATCAGATGGACTGCTGTGAAAACTAGGCTGCGTCAAAGTATAGCCTCAAAAAACAGCAAGCGTGGCTCAGTGCCCGTCAGTGCTGTTATCTTCTCTTTCATCTTCTTATTTTATTCCTCACTGACCTGGATTTCAATGCAACATTTAAATGTTTCATGTTTAGAACGTTTTATAACAGCTTTCCTGCTACTCCATGAAAACAGGAAAAAGGGGACCCATTGAATGCCTCTCAAGCTATACTATGAAATAGTAGAGTGAAATTGCCCCATTAATATCTTCTCATTTGTTTGTGGTAGTTTCATATGATTAAGCCTAGACACTGCAGTGGTTATTGCATCTGCCCAGATTCTTTTTTTCAAAACATACCAAACAAACAGAACGAGGGTAAAAAATAATTCACAAACCAGAGTGGTGCTATATATACAGCAGTTGTTTTGTTTGCTCTCAATTTCGACAGCCCTATTAAAGATTAATATCTGTCTGTACATGCTCCAGATAGCTTTTCTTTACATTCTTTAATTCTCACTCGCTTTTGCAACTTTGTACTTTTGTGTTGCTTAAAGCAACAACTCCACCTCATTGTCAGACCATTTCAAGACGGTCCCTTTCCTCGACATTTTGCCCCGACGTTTCCGGAAAGTAAATAAACAGCAGACAGAAATCACGCAGGTCGAATTGTCTTACGTTTCACGCGTGCGCAATACAGGAATGTAAGCGTTTTCTGTCTTTTCAGTGTGGATGAACAACTGTTCAGAAATGATTGAAAACGATAGTGTGGATGCAGAGGGCCCAGGGCCTTCTTATTGTGAGGTGACACCACCGTGCTGCCCATAACAGTGTACGGTTTATAGGATAATGCTAACGAGATCAGAACTTGTGTTTACAAGATTGTATTTGTAATATCTAATTAAGAATGCAATATTATTTGTCTCTCACTTTAAGACAAAGATGCAGTCTAATATAATGATGCAAATGGTTGAATGCTGTTCTAACGTGCCAGAACTAAAACCCCTTTCACTTGAGTATCATTCAGCCAGGTGTGGCATTTAACATTTTATGTCTTTTACCCACATCTCTGAAAATCTCTCGACACATCGGTGGCTCCCCCTGCCCCACTTACTAAGATGAACAAAACACTTTGGAAGGTTGTGAGTCAAGAAGTTTGTGAAAATGACTCACTGCTGTAACGGTTCAGATTTGTGAGTGATGCAATGACTGATGGTCAGCCTAGGTCTGATTTTTTTTTTTGTCAGAGATTTGTTTCATAGCAATGAGTTTCCAGCAGGATCTCATGGACAGCAGCCATAGTGCCTAATTGCAGTTCAACAAGAGGAAATAGGAAGCTGCAGAACAGTCTGATGTGGATGATCAGGCATGAGTTTGACATTTTATGGTTTATAAAATTCCAGTTCAAACACGCACGATTTCATAAAAATTGGATGAATAGTTTAGGGAGATTGGTCTCCTGAAAATGAGCATCTACCTCTTTTTTTCTGGGATTTTGGCCAGTATTAAGGTGTTGAAGTGGATTTTAACTCATTTGGTCTGTGACCTAGTAACAAATCAGGAAAACTAGAGGCAGCCAACATTTTTTTTAAATATCATTTCCAGTTTCAGTGACCCAACATTAACCAAATCTAGCTTAATTTGTGTCAGAAGCATTTTAGAAAAGCACATTCCTTTGGCTAAACCAGTACGGTGGAATGTTCCCATGACGACTGAGGGAGACCTAAAAATAATAAGCTGAGGACTCTTGAGGACAGTGCATTTAATGATGGTTGAAGTGCAGTATGAGGAAGATAAGGTGAGAGATGATGGCAAATCAACAGTTAGGCGTGGGTACCAAGGAACAAGGTCTATTATGATTTGAAGAGAGAAAATGAAGTGGGACAAAGTGGATGGCTTTGAACATTAATAGCTGTTGGATAGACGAAAGCAGGATGGATGTGGGATGGGTGGATTTTGCCTTGAAAGGGAGTACAGGCTATTAGAATGGAATGATGACATTAGGAACATACACATAATGAGAGGAAAATCTAAGGAGAACACCCTTGAGGCTCAATTTACTATAATCCTTATCCGTAAAGCTACAGGGCTGTAGATGGTAAAGGGGTATAGACAGTAAGATGAAAACATGCACAATTTAATCTAAATGGAGGGTCTCAGATGCCAAGTACTTAACACTGCCAGTCAATGCTCATCTTATGTCTTTTATGCCTGTCTCCATGATAATAATCAGATCTGTTTGCCACTGGCTTTGGTTAAATGAGCCTCTAAACCTTACTGGCCAAAACAATTTTTTTATTTTAGAAACTGGGATTCAGAAGAATACGTCACTGGATTTATGTTTTGCCAGATTGTGGGATGACAAGTGGAAAGTACTTACTTTGATGATGTGAATGAGCTCCATTTCCAGTTTCCATTGCACTTTTCAGTTTCACTACTGCTTGGAGATTATTCCATAAATTTTCCATGCAGACTATGGTCGACTTTTGAAATCTGCTAGTAACCAAAGCAACTGCATGGAAGTTTTCTGAGCAGGATATAGCTCTTTCCAGAGGTATACAGTGTATACAGTGCGACTGCTAGCAACCTCAAGAAAACACTGGCCAACGAGTCAAGGAATACACATTTTTCCCAAGCAAACTGAGCTATCAGCATCAACCTCAAGTAACCAGTCACCAAAAATGTGTAGGGGAATACACCTTTTTTTTTTTTTCCAAGTGGCAGGTGGTTGTCATATTAACCAAGTGGTCTCTAGGTATGTGTGACTAGAGGCTTAGATAGACTTACCAATAACGTTACATTTTTTCAGTCCATGCTACAGAGCAACTCTCACAGTACTTGTCAGGACATTGTATCCCAAATCATTCTGATATTCATTGTTACTTTCTAAAATTTATGTTCACTGCGAACATGACTCAGCCCATCTCAGCAGGGTAAACTGTAATCACTGATTGCAGAATTGATTATGGTGCATCCACATAATTGCTTTCATATTATAAAGAGAGTCAAGCCCCTATTGTGTCTATAAAATAGACCTTAATGATGAGAGCACAGATTAAGCTACTTTGTGTTGTCTCCTTTTTTGTTTGTCATTGGTTAAATGGAAGAAAAAGTTATTAATGCTCTCTTTTGCAAGGTATTATAGCCCTTCAAGATTCGGGCAAATCAACATTCATTCTGGTGCTGTGTAAAGCATTTATTCTTTCCACCTATTTTTTCTTCCATTCAGTGTATATTAAAGTTCAACCTGCAATATAAATATAGACAGAAATTAGTAGACTATATCTTACACTACAGCCTGTATACTAATTGTATTCCAGACTGTAAATATTTTAACACTTTAAAAAAGATTCACTCTTATGACAACTAAGACTTCAGGATAAACATTAACCTAAGATCAAAGCTTTTTAAATTCTCTTTTTCATGGATGCCTGGACATTGTGCTCCGTTGCTTCTATGCATGGAAGAATGGCTACATTGATCATTTTACTGGATTTACAATCATTTGCACTGCTGTTATTTCTTAATGGTTCCATGCTCAGTTCAAAAGTCTCCATCTGTTATGGTATGGGAGGGCATTACTGCTTATAGATTTGGCAGCTTACACATCTGGAAAGTCACCAACAATAATGAAAGGTATGTATAAGTGTTATAGCAACATAAGCTGCCATCCAGACATCCTTTTCAGGGAAGACCTTGCATATTTCAACAAGACAGGGTCAAACACCATACCACTGCTAATTAAAAGAGTTTGGGCAAGCTTCTGACCTCCTCGCAGTGTGAATGTATGTGGATATTAGATAGAAAGTACTTATGCGTAGAAAAAAGTGTTTGCATGAATTTGTGTGAGGCATGTTGTATAAAGAAATTTGAGTGGTTAAGCAGAATATAAAATACCTATATAAGAATCAGTCCATTTGCCAAACAAAGATCAAAAAATGAAAAACATAACAAGGAGAACTGAGGTTGAGTAGCTGAATCCTATCAGACAAGAATAGGAAACATTGTTTTCCTGAAAGTCCAGCAACTGGTCTCCGCAGTTCCCAGAGATTTCTAGACTGTTGTTAAAAGAAAGGCGGATGCTACACTTTTTTTAGATGTGTTGCTGTCATCAAATTCAAAATGATCTTTTTCTTTAAATGGTACATTTTATCAGTTTAAACATTTGATATGTTTTTTTGACATATTGTCAAAATTGCACCTGGAGATAAAGACATTAGGGTCCAGAACAAGCAGACTAGGAGTCACCAAAACCATTATGAAACATTCTCTGAAGACCATGAATGTCAGTCCAAATACTTCTGGAAAGTGATTGCTGTGTGTTACATAGATGTGTTGTGTAACATTATTAAGGCCTGAGGGAGTGAAGGTGAAAGTGGGCTTAACATACAGTTCGCTCAGTTTCTTTAAAACAAGGTAAGAAGAGAAACCAAGAGAAAGTAAAAATAACATCATCTTGATTTTTAAGTAATAGTAAATGGACTGGTTCTTACATAGCACTTTTCCACGCTGTCTGAGGATTTGAAGCTCTGTGTACAACTTACCCATTCAGACTCATTCATACCTGCACTTTTTTACAGCCAACCTTCCGATTAGTAGAGAACTTATAACTTGCTCCACCTCCTGAGCTACGGCCAGAGCGTTGTAGTCTTTTCACAATTCTCCCTTGAACAAAGTGGTCTTGAGCAATAGTTCTCCAGGCTTTCTTAAGGTCCTTTTTCTTTGTACATTGGCTGCCATTTTCAGAGGATTGTTTCTTTTTGTTTGTTTATTAAGCCACTTAACTCTGACCTATGAGTCATGAGTCATAAAAAGGCACCAAACTCAAGGATGAACCAGTGTTACACAGAACTGGAAACTTAGCAAAGAAAAAACACAGTTTGTCTCCATTTATAAAAGATAAAACAGTTTGACAAGCATAACACATTGTTTTTGCTCCAACAAGATGATTCCAAGAAGTGCTATTAGCCAAAAACTTATCATATCCCAGCATGGTGTTCAGTGTGTCATTTGAACAAAATTGAGGAACTCGATAAGTGGAGGTCCAAAGAAGAAGTGCCAGGCCTAAAAACTAGTAGATATATATATATGTGAAAGTAGCATTAATGGAAGAGTAGCTGTTAAGAAGGGACTGAAACCAGGAAAGAAGGCTGAGGTATGCAAAAATGCACAAGAGCATTTTTGGCATAAAACATTGCATGCAAACATGGCATAGAACATTATCAGCCATTGATTGGTCACCCCAGAGCATGAACCTCAACATTGTTTAAGCAGTGTGGGATCATCTTGACTGAGTAGACATTCAAAGGCTGCTAACACCCAAAGAAGAGATTTGAAACGACCTTCAGTAAGCCTGGAGAGCTATTCCTTAAGACTACTTAAAAAAATGTTGAAAAATATTTTTCCAGTGTGTTAGAATTGTACAAATCTTGTTTTACCTTGTGTACACAATTTACTTTGTCCCTTTCTGGCATATTTGTCACACTTTCAGATCATCAAATAGATTTTAATATTAGAAACAGATAACTCGACTAGATACAAAAAGCTATTTTTAAATGATGATTTAAAATGCTATCTGAACTTGTGAAAAATTATTGTCTGTCTTTATTAGCTCATGAATTAACTAAGTACAGTTAAAAAAAAAACAGTTTCACTACTGACAGCCAGGCCTGATTGCTGTCAGACTTATTGATTGAAGAAATCACCTAAACAGTTAAAGACATCATACAGCAGGATGGCAGTAGATAAAAAAAACTTCACCCCATCTAAAAGTAGTTAGTAATCGATAAGCTCCTGCATGATTTGAACTATGTGATGCTGAAAAGTAATGATCCTGACATTAAACCCCAAACCACTGAGATCTTAGTACTTAATGAAGTACTTGTGATACCATTGGCCTTTAGGCTAGAGTTGCTGTAGTGCACTCTACACATAAATAGCATAATAACAACGGATCCCATAACCTTCTGCTGTAAACAAAAGAAGGAACAATGATCTTTGTAACTAAACTTTGTAAACTAAAAGCAGTATTGAATCAGTTTTTTAGCAACTGAATATGAAAGTTGCATGAACAATAGTATGAACACCATTATGCACGATTTCACAATCAGTGTGTTCTTTTTAAGTGGCTATGTTGAGAAGCTCGTCAAGTGATTTTTAGTATGACAATCAAAGAAAATTCATGTTTTTAGAGCATCAGTTAGATACATTACAGCAAACTCAGTTAATGACTACATTGATTATATTCTTTGTTAATTATTTTACCCCTTTCATTAATCAGTACTATTTGTTTGAGAAGTAGAATTTATAAATGTAGCTTGAAATAAAACTCTGTATCAACAGAGTAAAAACTTTCATGTCTCTGTGCTAAAAATAGCTATAAGCTATAACTATTATCCACTTAGCTCATCACTCAAAAGAATGTAAGGATATGACAAATAGTCTAAATGTGAAAAAATAAATGAATGCGAGTTAAATAGATAAATGTGAATTTATAAATGTGTGTGTGTGTTTTTAATTCAAGTTCTTTGCCACTAAAGTGTAGCTGACTGTAGTTTGTACTTTAAGTGTGGAAATAATTTATAATAGTTAGTAATTCTCTTTATAACACCAGTCATCTTATGCACAAGTTTGTAAATAGGTTGATTGTACATGTCCGTAGTTTGATTTCTTGCCTTTTTCTTCATTTTGTCAAAACTATTCTCAAGTCACTTCCACCTATTTAATATATTATATAGTGGTTGTTAGAGCCCAATCACAATAGGATTTTTAAGACTGATGCTGATATCAGCTGATAGTTCTTTCTTTCAGAACTTATATATAAAGATAGTCCCCTAACGTTTGTTATGAGTACTTAGTTTTTACTTACGCTGTCTAACTCAGATCAGCTAGTTGTGTTTTTGTGTGTTTCAAACACATGTTCTGGAAATTTGTAGGGGGCCTTCTGGTGGACAAACTACACAACATCAACATGGTTGAAGAGTTCTTCCATGTTTTCTTTACTTTTTACATTTTAATTTTTCGCGCATTATAAATGCAGATACTAATACATTTCCAAACAGCTAATATTGGACTATTTGTTAGGCTTCAGTTGATGTAAGATAAGTAGTGGTGAACAGAGTTTGAAATGTAATTGGTTGACCGTGCTTGAATTCTCATTCACATAACAAATGCAAAGATTGTGCACCTGAGGCTTGATATCTGTGTGCAGCAAAAGCGTTTCTACTCACTGCACTTTGACTTTGGATTGCTGCTGTAATATTTAGAAAGCTCACTGGGCTTAATTTAATTGGCACAAAACTATATAATGTTCTCCAGATTGCAAAATTGCATTCTTTTTACTCGGGGAATGGAAATTGAATGTGATGAAACCTAGTGTTGAAGATGAAAAAAGAAAAATGTCTGGTGTGATTATGGCTTATGCTGCTGGTGCAACTAGGCGTGAGGTCAAGTTGTCAAAATGAGCCAAGCCTCTAAGAAGTTTCCAAGTTAACAGAGGAGCAATCGAAAAGGTCCTACTTTTTGAGTTATCACTAGAACCAGTTGCTTTTGCTTAGCAACCAGATTGCTTAAAACTACCAGTTATAATTGGAAAGCAATTGAAGTGGAACAGCAGAGAAAGGGAGCTTCTTTTGTAATCAGCAATCAGGCTGCTGCTGGTATAATCATACACATTTAAAACCAGTGCCCCCATTAAGTTCAGTGCCGTGGCCCCTGTAATCAGTTTCACTGGCAAAACCCTTCTTCTCATTAAGTTTTTCCAGTTAGAAGAAGAGGAAAAAACTTCAGTCATACATGTGAGTGTATCAAATTGGTCATTCTTCTTCAACCAAGAAGTCAGCCAATCATTTGCATTTTATAGGGTAACTAAAAGAAAATTCTAGCATTACAATAAAAAGTTGCTGAAATGTTGCTGCCTTTTAACATTTTGAGGTCTAAGTCATCACTGGTGTTAAATCCTGATTCTAACCCTTCCCTTAGGGCTGGGATTAGTATGGAGGTCTTTGATAAACATCATCAGGATCCAACATGGCTAAAAACATGGTGTGAGTTTGGAAATGATCAGTTAGATCATGTAAAGAAGGCCTGATTGCATAAATGAATGCTGTAGATCTGCTCTTCTTCTTTTTTAAGGGTTTCTTTGGCTGTTTTTGTAATGAGTGTATTGTACTGTATTACCACTGAAATAACTTTAATTTCATTAAATGCCATATTGTTCAACTGGATTTTTAGTTTGGTTCAATTTCTCACTAGGTTTCTTTCTGGCTTCTCTTTAAACCGTAGACATAATTTTTTACTGTCATGGGCACAAAGAAATGCAATTTATATTCTTTTAAATTGAGCTTTCTTTTTATATCCTCATAACTTTGTTCCCTCTCCATGGTGCTGCTGACTGGGGATTCAGTTTGAAAGCTGCTGCACTCAGAATAAATGGCATTTCTGTCATGAAAGCTTTAAAAGTAAGTGCAGATAGTTTTTGACTGCCAATCTGAAAGTGGCAAGAAATCACATTTAGGCAAATGGATAAAATAACGTGTTTGAGTGTGTCAGACAGGTTATAGTGTAGATGGAAAATAGAATGGGATCTTTTTGATGAGTAAGAAATTATCATTTGTCACTTTCAGTCACTTGATTGCTGCAAAGCTCGGATAGTTCAACACAAATAAGACAAAACCTTTTATCTCCCAGGATTCTAGTCAACTTTGGCATTGTTATACAAACCTGACAATGCTTGATAAGCACCTCTACATAACTTCAACAGGGGTCTCCAAGACAAAAAAAAGTGCTTCGGCAACTTTTCAGTGATGCACAATAGAAGCTGAATATGTGTTGTGTTCACACACATTAAGCTTGAAAAGCTGCACTGCTGTGTGCTGCTCTCTCTGTCTGGACTTTGACAGCTTATACAAACAGACTAAGGTACTGAATACTGGACAATTACACACAGTGACAATGGCAGCACACATATCCACACATGCACCAATAAAACTTGGGGAACTTCAAAAGAATTCAATTGCAGTTTTAAGTGCTGTTAACATTGATGTTCACTGTTAATTATTATGCACCATTTGTTACTGAAGATCTTCAGACTGGAGTGATGTGTCTTGATGTTATGAATGATCAGAGAAATGCTTCAAATAGGCAATTCAGGTGACCTGAAAGAATTTGAAAAGATCAGTGTCGCTGCCAACAGAGTTTCATCTGCCATGCTGCGACAGAAAAGAAGCAATAAAATGAAACCAACTAAAAAATCTCCATAAGATAAATCTGATATTAATAAATGATAGCCTCTATAGGTCACACTGTTTTGGATTTTATAAAACAGCTCTTGGGATTGAAGATTTTTAATGGAAAACTTTTGATTGATAGTTTTGTTTTATAACTTTCTTTCTGCCAAGTTTACATTTATGTCTTGATTGGCTTACACGGACAGCTTTACAGTACTGTGCAAAAGTCTTGTCATCCATGTTAGGGAGTTTTTATTGTTTTATTTGCTTATGCTTCAAAAGTTATGTTACACATATTTCACCAGACACAGTTTTCTGTAGAAACAGGAAGCTGACCCTGTGACACTGGCATTTACCGCAAGAGACCAATACAGATTCAGTTACTTAAAAACATACAAACATGATACAGGTTGTGGGAAACAAGCATTTGTACAATTCTGGTGAGTTGAAAGTCAATATTTGGCATCATCATCTTTATTTAGCATAGCCTGAACTGTCTTGGGCAAGCTTTCTTTTAATTTCTTTACGCAGTATTCAGGAATAGCTCTCCAGACTTCTTGAAGGATGTTGGCTGTCTTTTGTGCCATTCCCTGTCAAGATGAGCTTACACTGCTTCAATAATGCTGAGGTTGTGGCTCTGGGGGCATTGCTCTATGACTGAAAGTGTTCCATTATGTGTGTTTTTCTAAAAAAAATGTTATCTAGGTATGGTTTTATCAGTTGGTGTATTGGCGTTGTATGAGTGATGAAAATCTGAGAGTACTCTTCTGTGTTGATATGCCGATCAATTTTAACACTGTCTGAAATGCAGCTCCAAACTCTGATAGAACTTCACTGTGTTTTACAGATAGCTGTAGACACTCACTGTTGTACCCATTACATATTGACAATGATTTGAACCAAAAATGTCTTCATGTTTGGCATACCTCAGTCTTTTCTCCCCATTTCTCTTTCTTAAGAATGCTTCTTGGAAGTCACCCTTCCACTCACAGCATTTCTGATAAGGCTTCAATGAACAGTAGATGGATCAACTGCGTTTCCTTTTGGACATTTGTTGCTTAAATATGCAGAGTTTTTGATAAGTAGTTCTTTTTGCCTGTCATCCTATGTTTAACATATTGTAACAATTTAACAGTTGGTTATTTGCTAAATCGTCAGTTACAAATATACACAACACTAGTTCATCCCTTGAGTTGAGTGCAAGGATTTACTGTTGCAAGGACTGGACTGAAAATGAGTGAAAAAGCAGCCAAAATCCAAAGAACTTTGAAAGCACTTCTGAACACCTGAAGAACTATCACTTAAGACCACTAAAAAAAAAAAAAGCTTACAATAACGTTTGGCTCCTGTGAAAAACCTTAAGAAAAAAGTCCAGACCTCAACATTAGTGAAGCAGTGTAGGATCATCTTGACAGAGAATGGGACCAAAGACAGTCAGCATCCAACAGAGCTTTGAAAGTCCTTCAAGAAGCCTGGAGAACTATTCCTGAAGACTACTTCAGGAAATGACAAGAAAACTTGCCTCGGAGTGTTCAGGCTGTGTTGAAGGATTGAATTGCCCTATATAATTTATTTCCATGGATTTCCACGTAGTATATGTTTATCATTTCATCATTTACATTTTCCTAACAAAATATAAAGAATTGAGGGGTGACTCATGACTTTACAGCACTATAGGGCATCCTCCATCCTTTTCCTTTTCCCTCTAACCTGACAGCATTTTTGGACTGAAACCAAAAGTACACAAAAATCCAAGCTTCATATTCTTCTTCTTTTTTTAATTTTCCCCTTTGCCCTCTTTTTCTGTGTATTTCAGGTAATGCTGGCTGCTTCCTATTGGTCACTGCTGGCCCCAGCCATCGACATGGCGGAGGATTCTGGGAAGTACGGCTCATTTGCTTTCGTGCCTGTGGCTGTAGGATTTACACTGGGGGCCGCGTTTGTTTACTTCGCTGACCTTGCCATGCCCTTCCTGGTAGGAACTCTGACACATACAGTATTCTATGTTTCCTGGAGAGCACAAAAAATACTCTTGTGGTGATGTGAATGTAGCAGGTGCCGATCAGTTCTTAATGTCTGCTTATATGTATTCACGGTCACTTTTCAAAGACTTATCACCACGCACGGGAGCAAGCTATTGATAATTCATGAGGGAAAGAAGAAGAAATGGAGGACATACTGTGGTGTGAATGTGAAGAATTGAGTTCCATGCAGAAATAAACAGAAATACCCACTTAACCTAGATAGGGCATATCTGAATTTGAAACCTTGAGGACTAGGTCTGTGAGGTTAATACAGATGAAATTTCTACAAGGGGCATAGAGTAGCATGGCAGTTTTCTTATAATTAAAGTATTGAAATTTAGTACATGCATACAGATATTCTATGATACAATAGCAGAGAACAGAGCTTTCTACTCACGAAAAAGTTGAATCTTGGCACAGATTTGCCACCCATCTTCCTTTGAGAGGTCTGCAGAAATGCCTAATGTTACCTGAGGCAACACATACTTGTTAAAAGGACCAAGATTGTGTTTTGTTCCACTTTGCCTGCACTGGTCTTTTGTGTTGTTTAGATAATAGCATAATTGCTGCTGAGAGCAACTGCTGGTTGAAGAATAGAAAACATGACAGAGAAAATGAGTTTGGGCCAAAGCTAGTAGAATGCATCTCGGAGGATTAATCAATATAAAGTTCTTTGTTGCCTGCTTGGGAACTTTTGTAGATGATGGCTTTTGAAATACTTCACTGTTTGCATATTGATACGCTTTTTTTTGCCAAAGGCCAGCACACCTGTAAGCCTGATAGACCCAAGAAAAGAGCTTGGGTAACGTAACCATGAAAAACAAATCAAAGCAATGTCATGGAACTGGTTCCATTAATGGAGACATTACCCTCACATTTATTACAGTTTCTTTCAGACTATGTTATTTGCATGCTTTTTTCCATAGACAATCAAATTATAAGCTTATTTTTTCTCTTTTTTTTCCTACTTCTTTCAATGGTATATAAATGACTGACACCTCAGTCAAAACAAACTTTAAGCGAACTTTTAGGCTTAATAAAACTCTAAATGGGTAAATATAGAAATGGGTAATTTTAAAATGGGAGCTTAAATCATTTTTGGAGCTAGCGTCAAGTTGTCATTAAAGGAATTGGATTTTTTGGAGCTTTCAATACTGGGAGTGCACTGAGCATAGATAGAGGAGGTAGATAAAGAAGAGATGCACACCAATCAGCCACAACATTAAACCACTGACCTGTGAAGTGAATGATATTGATCATCTCGTTAAAAGCCAGTGTTCTGCTTGACAGCTTCGGGTTCTGGCATTCAAGTGATTATCGCTTTGACATGTACAGCCCACCTAAACATTGGCAAGCACTATCCCGCGTTGGATCGACTCCCCCAGATGGCAGTGGCCCCACCCGCGGCAGATCCCATCATGCTTAAAACTGCTGGAGAACAACTCGAGAAACATGGCAAAGGTGTTGACCCAGCCTAATAACTGCCCAGATTGCAGCTTGAATGAGTGTCAGCAAGACATTTGGAAACAGACTTGATCCACTTGGCTATTGTCTTTATGCTTTAGTCTTCTTTTAGTCTTCGTCCCAAGAAGAATAGATTCACAGAATAAGTTAGATTCACACGAGTGCGACGTTTAGGACAGGAAAAGGTGTTCAAATAACTTCAGTCCAACAGATTTATAATGATGGAAAGCTTAATTCTGTAGCTGGTTTGTCATTTATTACTTTGTCAACTCAGCCTGTTTCTCATCTTTCTTTAAAAGAAACAGAGAGAATATGAATATGTGTAAAACATTGACAGAGATCTGCAAACCTCTACAAATTACAACAAAGCTGATCTGTACAGCTGGACTTTTATTAACGATCCTTTAACCCTTTCCAAAAACGCCCATGTCTTGTTAATGCAGATTTTTGCAATCTCAAATGATACAAAAAACAGGTCTGAGCCTTCAGACATGCGCCAGCACAGGAATGTGGAGTGACAGTAGTGGAGTGGGGAGATGTGGGATGCGGCCACAACAGTCAGAGCAGCAGAGAACAGCTGTTGCCTTAAGCTCCTGCAGTCACACCAGGACAGAAGCAATCACTTGAATTACATATGAAGGAGTGCATAACGTCGCTGTCATGCACACTCATATAAGATGACACGCACTCGCATAAACACAGCGTACACGCATATCCCCGTGAGGATGACGAACAGTGAAAGCGAGGGTGATGAAAAGCATGCGTTCAAAGATTTGGTTGTGCGTCTTTGATCAAATCTACGATGCACATTTGAAAATGTAGAAAACACACAAGGGTTGTATTTTTAGGGTTTGATATTAAGACCATCAGTTAAGTTCAGATTTCATAACCTTCATTCAGTTATCAGCAGAGTTGTGTCATTGTGCAGGATAAAGCTTGACTGTTGTTGCGTGGCGTATTTGAACCTCATAATCCGATATTAAAACCTGGCAACTTGATGTGAGGGAAAGGTAATGAAGTTAGGGACCGTCTCAATACTAAGAAATCAGGGAAGAGTAATAGGCTGTATATAAATGATAGACATAGCCTCTGGGTTGGAAAATGGAAGCCACTGTGGAAGCACCTTAAAAGGCTTCAAACCTTCATTCTGTCAAACGGTGGATTGTATAAACGTCTACTGCAAAACAACCCAAAGCTCCCTTGATCTATGGCATCAGTATGTTTTCCTGATGGGTTTTTGTCTTAAGAGATAGCATACCTTGTGAATGAAAGGCCAATACTATTCTTCGCTTTCTAAGGGAGATCCACCCTCCAGTTTATGCTAAACCACTCAGGCTTCACGAGAGGATTGTGGCCAATTGGTGATGTCAGCCATCTTTCACATACAGCCTGCAGAATAAATGAGGGACATTAGAGAACAGTTTTTCTCATTTTCTTGTTTGTGCAAAAAAAGAAAAAATGCAAATGGTCACGACAGGACAGTAGTATAACAGGGTAGTATAAAAAGGGTTTTTACTTTGAAAATTGAGCAGTTAAATGGCAGATATGACTGGACTTCCTGTTCTCCTCACCTGCTGTGTGCAGACTGACACATTGTCCCATTACTGCTACTGCAACTACTTTTATTTTAGGATCATTTAACGGTGGTGAACGCTCCCATCCTAAATCAAATGAGATAAATGTTTCTCCTCCTGGAGGAAAAAAAATCATTTCTATACGACCAGGACAAAAAGCAATCTACTGCTTGGGAGAAGAGAGAAAAAAGAAACGCCTAATGTTATAATTTACTGCCTGTCTTTCACTCCATCACTTCACCTCTTCGCATTTCAGCAGGGGCTAATTGGGCTGCTGACCTTCCTTTCCGTAAGCCACCCATGCAGCAGTTTAATACCTGTACTCCACTGGTAGTCTTAGTAATAGGGCAGGAGATAGCAAGTACAGCAATGGGCAAACAAAAACATTTCTCAGAGCTTCAGCAGGGACATGTTTGTGAAAAGAGTTCAGAGCTGTAAAGACTTTTTAATCTATTGTATTCTCAACACACCATAACACACAGAGTACATTTTAAACTGTAGATAGCTATCAACTAGACAACTCTTTTATGCGCTTGGAAACAACATGAAATACATCCTGGTGTTCTCCCAAGAACACTTTCATAATCTGGTCCTATTTCCTGCTGTAAGACTTATGATACATATGTGTTCTGAGGTGGGCTCATCAAACTCTTGACAACTTTACAAACCTGCTTGTGGAAATGCAAATCCCAGAGATTTGTTAAAGCTTAAGCTTAATTTAACACTTCCTAATTACCATGTAAGACGACCTGCTGTGCTCGATTTGTGGGCGAGTTTTCCCTACAAACGTGGTCCCTAATTTCACATCATTAAATCCAGGAAATTAGCAGGTGGATACACAGCGTCCCTACCAGTGTTAGTATGAGCGTCAAGGGACCCAAAATAGATAGAAAATGGTTAGTCATAGAACTATAAATACAAAAAAAAAACCCTTTTGCTAAAGCAAAGTGCTAGATAATTAGGTGGTGGGCATTCAAAAATCAGACACGGTGAGTGTTATTTCACATTTGACTGGAATGGAAGACGGTGTTGAACAGCAGCTGTGATGCTGCCTGTTCTTTTTTAACTTCAGGTTTTTTTGTCAAATCTGGTCTATCGGAAAACAGATTAAATAAAAAACCTGAGTGTTGAAACCTTCAGTAAGATCTGGGGGATCATGAATGCAGTGGTTGAGTGGTTGTTTTGGATTAACTTGTCCTCTTAGATGGTGGGGCACTGATAACAAATGGAAAGTTCTTCAGCGTGATCACCGTTTGATGAAACGTCTTGATGCTGATGGGACTTGTTTTCCAGAATCCCATTCACAGGGCATGAAGGGTCAACGAGTGGTTTGATGAGTATGAAAATGATGTAACCCATATGCCCTGGCCTTTACACTCATTAGATTAGATAGTGGACAGTTGACAGCAACTTTCCCTTTCAATAAATGAGGGAATATTTTTTGGAAGAATGTTTTCATTGAATCCTTTTTTAAAACTAGAATTTGAAACTATTGAGATTAATAGTCTCTTTTGTGAGTGTCCTTCACCCAGATGGGAAGCAGTATGTAGTGTCATATTAGATGTCATTAACCCTCATAAGACTGGCAACCTGCCTAGGATGTACCCTGGCTTATACCCTATTGTAGCTGAGAAAGGCTCCAACCCTACGTAACCCTGATAAGAATAAGTGAAAGAGGATGGATGATGGAGAAGAAACTGTAGCTGCCAGAGAAAAGAGCATGCAGGTTCAAACCTAGAATAGTACAAGTGAGCGTTCATACTGCTTCTTTGCCTTGCTAATTGTGTTTGATAGTCTTAAGTGATGAGGCATTGAGTTGGCAGCATGTGGTGGTCCAGTACCCTAAAACATGTTTTTGAGTCTGTCAAACTGAATATTGTGAACAGTATTGGTGTAAACTGCCCCACATGCCTGGACTGTTATGTCTTTAGCAAGTAAAGGTTTGGAGTTTCAGTCTGCAAGTGTTTAAAGCAATGTTTTTTAGCAGTTTCTAGTAGTTAGCTCGACCATCTGTCTTGCTGTTCCTGTTGTTCAATCTTACTGTAAAATGGACAGACTGCAGGATCTTTGAATGTCTTGGCAGTCATTTGTCTTCTGTTGATCTCAGCATACATAGAACCACAAGTGGACTTTTATTACATATCCTTTTTGACTTTTGACAAAATGTAGAAATCAATCAGATTTTCAGTCATTTAAAAGCGACACAAAGAGCCCCCAAGGATCAATGACTCAGCATGACTCCTCTGATATGCTGTGTAGTCAATGGCTTCAAAAGATGACTAAGAGAGAGGCAAAGATACTGCCTTGTATCAAATTTATATTTTAGTGTCATTTATACTATGTGATAGCCAAACGTTTCCTACATCCAGTGTGTGAAATGATATTTGTGACAGGTAAATTACCGCCAGACTCTTAAGTGTTTTCCAGCTCACTGATTTGCTTCTCTGTCTAGATTTCATAAGTGTTCTTTCCAGCCGCAGCAGACAAGTGAAGAGCTCCATAAAAGCCAATATATCCAAGAACCCATAGTAAGTCCGTGTTGTATGTATCACCTGTTTGTGGTGCTCAGTAAGAGAGTAGGTCTGTTAATGTAGGTTTGCAATTCACACAAAATAGTTTGTGATTTAGATATGTCTGTGAAGGTTTCACCTCTCATCCGAGAGAGGTGAAACGTCTTCAAGCAACTTAAAGAAGTCCAGATGCTTTTCTTTGCAAGCTCCTTTGACTACGATGACCTGGATGACTGAGAACCTTCACAGACTTTTTGACTTTTGTTTTCTTAAACCGTTACATTTGTCATTTTATTCTTCATGGGCATTTTTATTTCTTATTCTCCAGTTTCATAGTTTCTCCTCAGCTCCCTGAAGCTCTCCTTCATTTTCATTTTATCACATATTCGCACTGCTAGTTCAGCCCCTCTCCAACGACTGGCACCATGGTGACAGTAGTGGAAATGTTGGGCAATAGTAATAGCTTGCAGGAAATCAACTAGGAACCTGTGGGGGGCTATCCGTGTTTGGACAGCTGCTGCTGGCCTGACTTTTACTGGCTCTTCAACAAACACGGAAGCTGAATAAGAAGAACAACTGGGAAAGGGTAAGATGGACACAGAGGGGGGGTTTAGGCTGACAGGGAGAGAACGATGACGGTGATAAGGTACGAGATGGGAACAGGGTGACGATGACACAGAAAAGAAGTGATGTTGGCAGACAGCAGGAAGGACCTCACAGAGCCTTTCAGCTTGGTGATAAAACCAAATGACCAAGACAGCGTGAATCTGTTCCAGTAAGACATTTTTCTTTGCATGCATCTTT
This sequence comes from Haplochromis burtoni, assembly GCF_018398535.1. Classification (NCBI taxonomy): domain Eukaryota; kingdom Metazoa; phylum Chordata; class Actinopteri; order Cichliformes; family Cichlidae; genus Haplochromis; species Haplochromis burtoni. The sequence goes on from NW_024582669.1 coordinate 693,689, forward strand.
GCTTTACACCTCTTCAACTAAAGGAATATGAAGGGCATGAATAATAACTGAGTTTCTTAGAAGAAATTGTTTTCAGAAGCATGTAATGCAGGTTCAGTGTTTATTCATAAACCCTCTGTGGGTGGATTGTTTTTGTTCCATCAAAAAAGCACGAGCTGGAATAATGAAAGCCATAAACCTCCACACCTGCCAAGTAATTGCTGAGTAATTAGTATTAGATTAAAAGAGATGGTGTTATTGTTGCAGATGTCGTGAAGACAACACATCTGCTTTCATTATTTACTGATTTATTTGACATTAAATTTCTTTCTCAGCCCGGACAATCACTGCTACAAGAACAATGCACCAGGTTAAGTGTGTCTGAGCAATGAGTGCAAACCAAAGAGCAACCGGGTCCGCCAGCTTCCTCCCACAGTAGAAAAAAAATCAGTTTTCAGTTAACTGGTGTTTCTAAACTGGATTTACTTGAATGTGAATGCAGGGAGGATGAAATAAATGTATGTGAAATGGTGAAGGTGACTTGTAGTCTAGGAATAAGTCTATCCTATTCCATGTTTTGATTAGGGATTATATACAGCTTTCATTATTCCATCCTTCCAACCATCCCTTGTGAAATAAGAATGCGGAATTGTTTTCTATTCTTTGTAGTAGCAATGACACAAAATAATGAATACAGCAATGTATCATCCCATTATCCCTTTAGATACCTTATCAATACTCTGGTGGTACTGTTCTTGGTTGTGGTCCCAAATATGAAATGCATGAGGACAACTGGAAGTTTATTAATTTGTTGTGAAGAACAAACTCACAAAGGGAAAATGACAGAAAGCTAATCACAGGGCTAATTAGGTGAACTGGCACATTATTAAATTTGAAAAACAATGATATTATGTAACCACGGTGATAAAGCACTACATCCATCCATCCATTCGCTTCCGCTTATCCTTTTTCAGGGTCGCGGGGGGCGCTGGAGCCTATCCCAGCTGTCATAGGGCGAGAGGCGGGGTACACCCTGGACAGGTCGCCAGTCTGTCGCAGGGCTAACACACAGAGACAGACAACCATTCACACTCACATTCACACCTAGTGACAATTTGGGTTATCCAATTAACCTATCCCCACTAAGTGCATGTCTTTGGACGGTGGGAGGAAGCCGGAGTACCCGGAGAGAACCCACGCAAACACGGGGAGAACATGCAAACTCCACACAGAAAGACCCCGGCCTGATGGTGGAATTGAACTCAGGACCTTCTTGCTGTGCGGCAACAGTGCTAACCACCGTGCCACCGTGCTGCCATAAAGCACTACATCACTGTGCAAATATTTATATATTTTTCTAGGAAGCTGGGAAATGTGTGCATCAATTTATTGAAACATGTGCAAACGTACATGGGAATGCAGTATCTAAGGCACAAACAGTTCTGTCGAGCTTGAAAGTCTATATTTGGTCACTATGATCCCACAATGCTTCAGTAATGTTGAGGTCCGGGCTCTGGGGAGGCCAGTCCTTGACCAATAGTGTTCTCCTGTGTGTTTTTCTGTCCAGATATGGTTTTACTGCATTGTCTGTGTGTTTAGGATCATTGTCATGTTGATGCCAATCAAACTCTTTCCAGATGGTATTGCATGGTGGATCAGATCCCTGAGATCCCCAACAGCACCAGCTGACACACTGCACACCATGCAGAGATAGGCCAGGTTTTTTGTGTTTGTAATAACTGTTAGTGAATCACATTCTTGTTGCAAAAATATGATTTTATGCCAGGAAAACGGTGTCGTCTTTTGTATTTTTCACAAATTCATCTGAAGAAATGGGAACAATGATATGTTGTTGTGACAGGCTGCTAGTAACACAAAACTGTCTAATGATACAATTTAAAATTGGTTCTTTGCTAAATTGTCTGTGTAGACACAACACTGGTTCACCCCTTGAGTTAGGTGCCTTTTTATGCTTTAATGATTCATAGTGAGTCAGTGTTAATGGACTTAAGAAACAAACAATCAAAAGCCATTCCTCTGCAAATGATCAGGTCCAATAACAGTTGCAAGAAAGCCTAGCTCCTTGAAGGAAACATGTAAAGAAATGAGGTGTGGTTCAAGACTCTTTCACTTTATTGCCTCTGTTTTTCTATTTGAGTCAATCCAATATCATGACGTGTTTATGATTGTCTTGTGGTGGACTGAGTATCACTATCATGGTAATCGTACTGTGATAATATAACAGTGTTTTACTCTGTGGCCACATTATTTTGATCCAAAGGGTTCATCTCAGTAACATCACCTTACCTTGCACTATTTTTCATGGAAGTCTTACTTTGCTGTGTCGTGTCTAAAATTCTTCCACTTTTTCTCGACTCTGTGTATGAGCCTTGCTCTTCTGCCCTCAGTCTGAAACCAATGTATAGAAACTGACCTGACCTTATGTCAGTAAGAACCTATGATTACAAATCACCTGTTTTTGCTTTCTTCTGAGTTTTATTAGTAGTTGGATAAACACAGAAATGGAAGTCTTGAATTCAGTTCTACTAAAGCTCTTGTCAGTTTTTGTCCATCTTTTGTCCTTTGGTTGAAGGCTAAGAGAGAAGAAATGTTATGGGAGCAAGTCATTGCAGGATTACATGGTTTTAGAAAGCAGTGGCACTTGACCTTGAAAGAATTGATGGAGTTTAAGGCAGGATCAAGAGAGCAAGAGTAATAAGAAAAGGAGCAGAGCGTCCCTGTTCCATTGTCACTCATTGGTTTTCAAACTCTCGCATGTGCTTCTCTAACAATACACGTGAAGAGACTCTGATGTGACTCCACACTTGAAGTAACACAGCGCTACTTTCTTACCTCCTTGTTCTAACCTGAGCTACCCATCACCATAACAACATATAGCCCTCAGGAATAAAGGAAGTGTTGGCCAGAGGTGGGAACATTACACCACACTGTACAGTATATCACCAGAACTCGGTTTGTGTCCACAGCGTGCAGGGGGCACTTAGCCAAGAGGGGAGGATTAACAATGACCAAAGCACAGCAAACACATTTACTGGACTGGGATTTTTAGTCATGGTAACTCAACGTGAAAGTCCCAAACAATAAATCTCTTTAACAGTAAAATAACACCTCACTTTGCACAATAGTTTTAAAACTCTAGCCTTCAACTTGAGTGACTGGGTGAGAGAGTGACATGGATGCACACGAAATACCAACCGATTCAAGAAAATTTCTTCAGTCGGTCACAAGAGTTGTTTGTAGAAAACTGAACCCATGAAACGAACTTTATTGTGGTCGTCAGTCTGCTGACTTTATTATAGGATTCAGTCCATTAAGATGGACTGTATCTGCACATTTCCATTAAGGAGCCATTAAATAAAAGCATGCTTTTTGCAAATATGAGCCATTCCCTATTCAAATTAGGACGATTCATTTAAGAAGCATTATCTTCTTTTGGCCTCTCTAATATTACCTACTTCCTTTTCTTCCTCCCACTCAGATGGAGCTGTCAGCAGAACTGATGACTCGTGACCAAGGGCCTTAATAAGTAGAGTGTGTTAGTAATACAACCATTTATTGCTGTTAACAGGCCTGAAGGTTTACAGGGTATTCTGTGCTGTTGGTCCTGGTGGAGTTAAGAGTGATAATGCCAGGTTAGTACATGTTTTTGGTAGGTCACAGACACAGTAAAAATAAACTGCTGCCACAGTACCACACGGTCTAACAGCAGAAATGTCAGTAAAAACGAACAGTAAGAGGAAATCAATGAATAAAACACCCAGCTGAGCACAGATCGATTAAGGAAAGAACTGCCACTCCTCCATTATCTATTACACCAACCCTCTCACACATTTAGTTCCTGTGAAAAAACTAATCATCAGAATTGTCTCTGAAAATGGGAATAACAACAGCCTTGATATTCCATCGGTGAACATGCCAGGAAAATACCTTCAAACGCCTTCAGATATGACTGCGGCAGTGGTGGGGCTTGGCCCTAATAACAGGGTCAGAATCACACAGAGCAGAGATCGTCACGCTTCAGTTCACCTAATTGTTACCGATTTAGATTTAGCAGCGTCTTTTTTTTTCAAGAAGGTAGAGCAGAAAAACTAAAAACGTGTCAGTGTGGAGTATTCCTCTCTGTGAATCGATAGAAAGCAGTAGCACCTAGTCACGGTCAGCTTACCGTGTAGAGTGAAAAAGAAAGACATTATGTGCACTCTGAGTGTGTCTTTAATTGGTCAAATACAGCCCAAATCACAGCACTAATGTGTGGTGATTTTGTCAGATAGCGTGTGGTTAACAAATCAGAAACGGGTTGAAGGACTCCCCGGCTGTTGCTGTGATACTAACTGAGGCTTTCTAGCTGAAAGAAGCTCTGAATGACCCAAAACATCGAAACATTTACATCCCGGAGGCTTCACACAGCTGTTTCTACTGACAAGACAAATTCAGCTCATACAAACAACAATAAATCAAGTTCATGTTTATTCCTTTCCTCGTATATATATTTATTCTGTGTTTGTATACTCTCTGGATGGGCCATCACTGACCTGGCACATTACGGGCTTGCTCTGATTCTGTTTACATGCATGACCTCACAAACACTATCCCTGCAAAAGAGGACGTCTATAATAATACGGCCATCTGGAGAAGTTCGAACGGAACTCTTAGCTCCTTTAACTTTTCCTTGTTTTTTATACCACCCACGTTTGCTGTCAAACACTCTGTCGTAGAAGGTCCCCGTCCTGTTCTCGTTCAGGCGTCTTGCATCTTTATTAACCATCCGCACAGAAGAGCTTAGCTGGCTGTAGTACATTGTTTTGCATGCATAATGAAATGTAGCTGAAATCTGCCTTCTGCTTGTTCGCACTGTACTGCATAATGAAGTAAACATGGCTGTTTGGAGAAATTCTCTCCCTGCTTTTTTTTCTCTTTTCTTTAAATCCTCTTTAGCTGATTTGTTGAGCTTTGATTAGCAGGGATCGTCTTAACATACCACAGGGAATAATGTGGTTAAGCTGACTTGTGATTTTCTTCTTCTCAGCTGTGGTTATTGACCAGTTTGTCATCGGTCTTTGAGCTCAAATCTCATTTGAGCTGGGTATTAGGATTCTAACATAATTAAATACTGGAGGGAATAATTTGTCAAACAGCCGGCTACTTAGATTGAATATACAAGAATGTATTTACAGATAATAATTTTTCGTGTTCTAGAAAAAATTAAAAAAGGAAAATTCTAACAGAAAAAAGCAAAGGAGATGTTTTTTATGCAATTTTGAAAAATGGAGAGAAGCAAAGATGATGCATGACGAGATAAACTGCACTTATAATTTTTCAAAAACAAGCAATTAGAATGTCATTTTGTGCTCTATTAAACTGTTGACTTCTCTTGAATGTTTTCCTTTATTTTCTGTCATTTATCATGATTAGGGATGGGTATTGATAATATTTTCAAGATTCCGATTCCATTTTCGATTCTGTTTAACGATTCGATTCTTTTTAAAAAAGGAGAACACTAAGGTCGATTAGCTTAGAACTTTGTTTTATATCTTCTCTTTGAACAAGATAGAAATTTAGGAGTAACATGGCCTTACAAACCCAACAGTGAGATCTTAAGAGATCCACAGCCTACGGCTCTTCAATGGGGTGTCACAGGGTCCCCAGGAAAAAAATTGTAAATGTAAAATAAAATAAATATTTCTTAAATAAATGTATCTGTAGAATAGTAGGGATGGGTATCGTTTAGGTTTTATCCGATACCGGTGCCAAATCGGTACTTTTGAAACGGTGCCGGTGCTCAAACGGTGCTCAAACCGGTGCTTAAAGAATGGAGAACACAAAATTGGTCCAAAAACCTCTCATATTCAGCTGTTTTTTTGTAAAAAGATAACAATGTTAGCCTTTTCTGCAGCTATGGGGCATATATGGTATCACTCTTGGCTGGAAGCAGTGCTTAAACAATGGAAAAAACACAAACTTTGTCCAAAAACCTCTCATGTTTAGCTGTTTTCCACTTTTTCTTTGGTCATTTTAGCCTTTTTGGCCAGGGTGAAGGGAGTATCTGCCATCAAACAAGAAGACAGCTGCATGTAGCTATGATGATGTTTGCTAGTTCACCTTACATGCATTAATGTAATAACGTGGTTAGCCTACTCAACGTAAATTACACACGAACAACATTAAGCTACTCACGCAGAGAAGAACGGCTGCTGCTGCCATCATCATCCTCATCATTTCTGCTACACTGGCAGGGCTAGGGGCCAGGACTCTCCTCTTCGGGTTTTTGGGGGATGTTGCTAACTCCGGGTCGATAACAGGCACCACACCCGCAGTAGATGTGCTCGGTGTGAGGTCTCGCAGCAAGCTATCAAATACGGCGCATTTCTCGGCTTTTAAAAAAACGCTATGCGTCGCCAGGTGTTTCATCAGATTCGAGGTGTTACCTCCTTTGACAGTATCACAGTATCAGCTTAAAGCACTTGTTGCAGGCTGCTGAGTTTGCATATTTTGCTGTGAAGTACAGCCAGACTTTTGACCGCTTCGCCTTGGGCATTTTTAATCTGTAGCTCTGCTCTAAAAGAACGTACGTACCTGGCCCCGCCTACTATCCACGGAAACGTAAAACGATTGGCTAGAATCTAAAGTGTATCACAGCTCAGGAAAAAAAAGCACCAAAATAAAGCACCGAAATGTGCACTGCTTTTCGGTCTGGTTACTACCGTTTATGTCAGAACCGGTGCCATCATGACACCGGATACCGGTACCCATCCCTAGCAATAACAAAGTATAACATAAATTATTCTGTAGCAATTACACAAGAATATCCAGTAATGATATTCTGGTAACTGCCTACAATTAAACACATTCACTTACCGAAAATCGGGGGCATCTGTTGTGGCAAATGGGTGCAAGCCTTTGACCACAAACTTAGTCACTGCTCGGTGACATTCGTCTATCCTGGCCTGAAAGGAGACGCTACCGGTAGACTGCAGCAAGAACTGCCAGCATCTGAGCCAGACTCTGTCTGTCTCTCTCATCGTGGTCACCTAAATGCACAGCAATGGCAGGTTTTGTAATAAGGCAGATCGCGCTAACATAATATGCACTGTTAGTTGATTATTTACCTGCCGCATTAACAGGAGAGGACGTGCAAACGTTACCGCTGCTGCTGGGTTGACATTCACGAGTCCGGAGCGGAATTAAAAACACGACATTCATTTAAGGTCATCGCGTGTTTTGTGAGCAAATGCTTTTGCATATTCGTAATGTTTCCTCCCTTAAATGAAATATCTACTTTGCAAGTATTGCAAGTTGCCCTGTTGTCATCCGTTCTCGTAAAGTATAATCAAACTTCTGTGCCGCTTAGGTACCATGTTTCCTGCCAGGTAAATGACGCTCCACAACGTGGTGACGTCATCTGGGGCGACTGGAATCGATAAGGGAATCGTTTGCAAAAAATGGCAAACAATTCCAAGGAATTGAAACAGTGGGAACCGGTTCTCAACAAGAACGATACCCATCCCTAATCATGATGGATGTTAAAAGTTTCCAATAATGTGTTCAGCATGTTACATTAGAGTAATATGCTGCCATGATGCAGTCTCACCAAACCCATATTAATTTTGTTGCTGAGTAATTTTTTTTATCATTCTTTTCATCAACTAAATAAACAACTGTTGTTATTTTGTATGTGAGAGGCCCGTTACTCGTGTAAAAACTGTGTTGTTCGAAATCTGTGAATATTCGCCCCCAGCAGCCAACGCAACGGGCAGGAGTAAAAGTCCAACAATAAGCATTCATAGTTAGAAATGAGCATTACAGGTCCACTTTAAAGGTACAGATCAGCAATATACTCTGAAAATCTTGAGGATGATGATTTCGCTGGATTTGCTTTTGCTGTGTTTATTCTTAATTGCCCCTCATCTACAACTGTGACAGATATATTATTTGTGGTTTTCAGTTCAGTACACCTACAGAGCAGCTGAACTCCCCTAACAGCCTACACTTGTAACACGACTTTCATCTAAAACGTTCTCTTAACTGATGATTTGAATTGCTCTATCTTTCTCTTTCCTCTGCTGAAGAGGCGGTTTGAGAGATATTTTCTGGTGGTAAAGTAGATAAATGACCATCTCAATAGCTAAAAAAACCAACGAAAATTCAAGTTGGCCAAACTTTCAAGGCCTCTCTCACACACGCCTGGAACCAGTTAGCAACCATCTGGCAGCCACTGGTTACAATAGAAAAATGCATATTCCCCAACTTACTGGCTCATACTGGGCAAAAGAAATCGTGAGGATGATGCTATGTAAAGCCTAATGAGCCTCCTTGCAATTGCTTTGATTGCAAGAAGATTGCTACAGTTGCTCTCCAAGAGGTGGAGAAACTTTGACAAGTGCAGTACAAACTGAAAAATAATGTTACCACTTTTTCTGTGCGAGCAGTGGTTGCCAGAAGGTAACTACCCAATCTCTAACCTCCATGTGACTGAGGCCTAACATGGTGTGAAATCTTCGGTTCCTACCCAAGTAGCTTTGCTGCCTCATCTTACTCTAACAGCAATTGAAGTAGTATTAAACTAAGAATCAAAGTTGTTGATCCTTGTGATTGTTAGGTCTTTTTTTGGACTGATTTTCCCTTAAAATATTATCGAGATGGTCGTTTAGTAATTTGGGAAGCTACCTTTTAGCAGAGATCCTAAGCACAACATACAAACCATTCATGCAGCTGGTGTTGCATAGGGGTGTACCTTCCAATTCTTTGCAATAAAAGACCTGTTAGCCAGTTGCTGCTATTATTATTCTTTCATCCAACAAAACACTGGAGAAGATTTAATTTGAAATGGCTGCAGACACTGTTGGTTTTATATAAATCTTGAAAATGACCTGTTAGAATGAAAGGAGTCCCTTTTATACAAAATTGCTAAAAATAAAGGTATATTGCTTTCTGTAATAAAAGCTCCTGTCACCATATGCTGTAGAGGCAATATCTTAACTGAGGATATTCAAAGCAAGTCTGACAACCCTGTGACCAGATTTCACTGCCTGGATTTTTAACATATCTGTTCTCTTTCATCCAGACTGCAATAACCTCCTCCTGTCTCCCATTAGACTGTCAAATGGCTGACACTGGGAGTCATCAACTGTGCTAGATAGGGATGCTAAGAGACACTGCATCTAACTGAATGGCTGTGCCTGGGTTACCATTAAACCAAACTGAGCTTTGATAATGTGGCACATGCCGTTTGATGAGCTCTGTTCTTCACACGGCCTTGTAGCATTATGAGGGTATGCATATTTTACTAGTTTGACCCTGGTGGGAATAAATTCAGAATCTGTGCCGCATTAGTGCCGTCGTCTACACAGCACTGAACAATTTCAAGTACCTGCATCCTTGTGTGTGTTTATATGTATGTCTGGGGATTGGATCATTTAAACAGTTGGTGCTTCTGGAAACCAGAAAATGTAATACGAGTAAGGGTGCAAACCAGAACAAGATAAAACAAATCGATGCACATTTTCTTGGCTTGTTCCTGGTTTTGGCTGATGTTGTTCTAATAGGAAATAAAGTGGGTTCAGGTTAGTACAGATTTAAATGAGCTTAACTTTTCCCCCCCAGACTGAGGACCTCAACAGATCGTCCCAGATATGAGATGTGAGCCGATTGCGGCGTCCACCCAGAAAGTGACAAGCAGCAATGCGGCCACCATAGAATATCAGTGACTTTCATTAACTTCAAGTGATGATGAGCAAAATAGCTGCTAGCGATGCGAAGTATATGGGTCCTAAGTTGACCCTTTCCCAACTCCAAGTTGAGCATCCGAATCACCTTTTATGGTCGTCCCAGTACTTCGTTCATGTCGTCCACTGGCAGGAAAAGTTTCAAATAAATAGAGAGGAGCTAAAACATAGTGGAACAACTCCTGGGCTGCACCAAGGCACACTATATGATAATAGCTGTTATGATAGCTATTATTAATACCAGACATTATACATTAAGAGGTCAAGAATAAAACCATGCAACTAGAAGCTAGCATAATTAGGACATTTTAAACATGTTTGGTAAACGTAGCTAACTAACAAACAACTAGGGATGGACATTTTAAGCAAAATGATCATTATTATGTTCACTAAAAACTCCAAGTATTCTGTCAACATTGCACTCTCAGATATGATATACGATACAGTGCATCATTACAGTAGACCTGTGACATGTTAGCTTTACCTGGAGAAGTTTGCATTGGACCTTTTTGACTGCTCTACTTCTCTTTGGCTTTGCATGTTTCTCCTGTTTGTGCAATAGTATCTAATGTCGCTATCACAAATGATCCAGCCACTGGTTGTAATTAACATGCTCACCTTCATGGTGGTTAGCATATAGCTTCTACTTGATTTTCACTGCCACTACCTCAAGTTAGAGGTGGATTACATTTTACCGCCTGCTGGCATAACAATCGAAAATATCAGAATCTGAATATCGAAAAAGGTGACCATCTCTAAATCTCTTGGACTTTAAGTAATACAAGGAGTTTGATGTCTCCTGTGTCGTCATGCTCACTCACAATTGTATGTCGTGATCTTTCACTTATTAATTAATTATAAGATATATGTTGCTAGACTGGTATGATCAAAGTACATGCACAATAAAAAGATAGTCTGTTCTATTTTATTCTATTCTAAAGAAAAATGTATATTCATCTCATTTAGTTCGTGATGATTATATCAAATAGAGACTGCTGCTTAGTAAGTACTCTACTCTGAATCCCAGGCTGGAAATGTTATTTATAAATACGTTGCCCTTTTAATTTGATTTATTTTATGCTTTTGTGGACTATTGCATCTGTTACGTTGGTTTCTGCCAACATAATGAGCTAACCTTATTGTGTCTTGCCTGCTTAGATACTTTTATATTTAGCGTATTTCATTAATTAATTTAGTTTTAGATAAGATCATCAGATCTGCCCAAGAACCATGAAGATGGAATTATGTGCCTCAAGGCTACATGTAGGAAGACATGAATGAACATTAATTAGGGTTTTACATCTACATTGCTGTTGCCTTGTTGATGATCCATTGTTAGAACTGACTCACTTGCAAACAGCTGCAACCCACTGTCGATCTGGAAGGTTTACAAAGACTGAGGGTGATTTTATGTTTTTTTTTCCCCAGTTAACCCTGTGATAGATTGTGTACCCCTCCTCTCTATGTATCTCCTATCTATCTATGACCGCTGGGATAGATTCCAACCCAGCTGCAACCCTGAATGAGGGACACATGAATGGATGGATGGATTCTCTATTTGTAACAAAGGTGTTTTTGTACCTTATTTTATGTCTTGGTTTCATCAGAGTAAAAAAAAGACTGCAACATCCTTGAAACTAGGAAAAATTGTTGATTGCTGGGTGATTACATTACAAATTGTTGTGGCGAACATCTGGTTGCCCAGAGGTTGCAGCACCGTCCAACCTCTGCTTTCAGTCTGATTGAAAATGATCACACATTGAAGGTTGAGTGCACAGCTCGCCTGATGGGAGGCAACCTGTCCCAAAAAATCACGGTCTAACTTGGACCATAAATTAGAGCATGCAAGTCACACTCAGACTGATTGCCAAATGTTTGTTGGGGTCATTTTGCCGTTAAACTGCTGTCCTGGAGCAACTATGTCAGTGTTTGTGGAGATATTTGAAATCTCTTTAAATCTCTGTTTGAAATCTAAGAAGTTCTGGCTGAACTCAGAATCTAAGTAGATGATAATAATTTCTGATGAATGGGAAATTCGGTATTTGTAAATAAAAATGGATGGCAACAGACACTTTTTGATTATTTATCATAGTTAACGATTATATTATCA
>NW_024582669.1:706906-708724 GCF_018398535.1 Haplochromis burtoni
GCACAAGCTTTGAACCCTGCGGCTTTTAGTCAGGTGCGGCTTTTCTATGGATTGTCCATGATTTTTGTCATATCGTAAGACGATTTGTTTTGTTTGTTCCGCTGTTGTACGGCACTACGTTGCCTGGCGGAAGGGCATGTGATCAGACACACAGTATCGGGGTTCAAGAGTGGTATGTTGGTCACATGTCCATCCGCCAGGCAACATAGTGCCGTACAAGTAGCGCGAAAAACAAACTTCAAAGTAAAAAAGTAGCGGCTTATAGCCCGACAATTACGGTAATCAGAAAACTTTTACATTAGGACACGAGTCTTTGTGTGCCATTCATTTTTCAACAACAACAAACTTCTTCTTTTTATTAACGTTTCTGTCTCCTGAAAATTAAAATGACTTTTTCAGTATTTAAAGGAAATTTCTAGGTTGTTGTTTTTTTTTCACCAGTGCGCGCAAATGCAAAGGGCTCACACACGTACACATTTGTGTAATTCTATTAAGCACATTAATTCATTTGGACACCTTATAACCAATAAGAATGGCACCAGTTTCAAACCCTTAAGTGCACCTGTCACAAACCTGTTACCCCCCACGCCCCCCAGTATTCAAATTAATCACAGTGTGTTCAAAGCTTTTAAACACGCAGCAGATGTACACACACGCATGCACAGCAACACACAACACAGAAAATTCTATCAGTGTTCATTTATTACCGTTTTATTTATTTCTTTTCATTCTTTTGTCTGTCATGGATTTGTTGAGCTTTTATAGTTGGCCATACATGCTTTCATCTTTTTCTCTGTGCACACGGTTTTATTAAGCACGTTTCTCTCTGGCTCTTGCCCTTTAACTCACTCTTCCACCTGCCTTTTTGAAGTAAAGCCAGCATAATTGCACATCGTATGAACACCGTTGCTCCCTTCTTCCTCGTAATACATCACCGACGTCCCGGCTTCCAGCTCTTTGCATAGTGGGGTCACAGCGGTCATTTTAATGAGTTTGCAATGTCTCACTCTGCTCCGTCTCGTTTGTTTGTTATCTCCTCTGTGTTTTCAAGATTTATGGTTGCACGTGAATAAGTGATGTCTCCCTTATCTGAGACGTATGGCTGGGCTGTGATGCCCCTCTGTGTGTGCCTTTTGTTTAATGGATTCTGGTAAAACACTGATATGCTATCTTGTGATGGTTTAGAATAAAAGGGAGACACAGAGATGCTAAATGGTCCTCAGAGGCATTTTATTAGCCCAGAAATCACAGGAAGTTTGAACAAATATTAGAAAAGTGGCGTGTGGACACTGATTTCTGCTGACTGTAGTTTTCGTTTGCAAGTAGAAAGAATGTGTTGTTTTGTGCCTCCGCGTTCTCCGAGGACAGTGTGTTTTGCTCCTGAGTTCAAAATGTAGAAATCAATCAGATTTTCAGTCATTTAAAAGCGACACAAAGAGCCCCCAAGGATCAATGACTCAGCATGACTCCTCTGATATGCTGTGTAGTCAATGGCTTCAAAAGATGACTAAGAGAGAGGCAAAGATACTGCCTTGTATCAAATTTATATTTTAGTGTCATTTATACTATGTGATAGCCAAACGTTTCCTACATCCAGTGTGTGAAATGATATTTGTGACAGGTAAATTACCGCCAGACTCTTAAGTGTTTTCCAGCTCACTGATTTGCTTCTCTGTCTAGATTTCATAAGTGTTCTTTCCAGCCGCAGCAGACAAGTGAAGAGCTCCATAAAAGCCAATATATCCAAGAACCCATAGTAAGTCCGTGTTGTATGTATCACCTGTTTGTGGTGCTCAGTAAGAGAGTAGGTCTGTTAAT
>NW_024582669.1:709026-716641 GCF_018398535.1 Haplochromis burtoni
AAAAGAAGAGAGTTCTTTCTTTCCAAGCTCCTTAGACTATGATGACCTGGATGCCTGAAAACCTTCACAGACATATCTAAATCACAAACTATTTTGTGTGAATTGCAAACCTACTTCCTGAGGTCAGATGGCCCAGGATGTGAGTGGGCGTGAAGGCGTCTGGGAATGGATCTCAAAACTGGATTATAGATGGCAGACAGTTAGTGTCGTAAACCGACAGATTTAGACATTTTAGAAATGAACCGCTTTACCACCTAAATTAATAAACCTGATTAATTCTTGTCAGTCAGTGCTGTTACAGTGCTGATATCAAACTCTGCCAAAGTTTCGTTTGTGTGCGCGCGCTCGAATCTGCTTTACAAAGAAATTGGGTGCACTTAGTGTCATCATAAACCTACAACAACTACTGTCTGGTGAGCGTGATTGGTATGGGCAAGGGTTTCCCCTTCCAAAAAATGTATTCACCTTCCCTAAAATTGAAAGCATAACACAGCAGTGGATACTTTTAAATTTTTCAAATTGACAACCAAAAGCTAATGTTTATTGTCAACATTTCATAATTCAGTGGTAATTTTTGGCTAGGCTAAAGCTAAAAGGCTGTTCCATGTTTAAAAGGAAATGTGGAAGAGACAGCTTTTAACTATGTAAAGCACTTTGTGCTACATTTTTTCTGTATGAAAAGTGCTTTATAAATAAAGATTGATTGATTGATTGATTGATGACCACATCATTTTTTGCACCTCAGCTAAAGGTGTATTGCCACCCCAACAAGGTGGGCGGGGATGGGTGGTTGTCATTGACACCCAAATTTGTGAATTCGAATAAGAGTCGTTTCATTCGCGACTGACACATCACTTGTATAGATGCAGTTTTATTTCCATTTCCAGGCTGTCCATCCACAGAGCTGGAAACGATCCAATCAGGTTCATTTTAACCATATTTCTGTCCAGAACCTGTAGCTCTTTGACAGTATAAAAAATTCTCAGTCATTTTTGTAGCAAGTAAATTACATTCTGAAGCCATTCAGTTCGATTGAACGACTCAGAGTCTGTGTTTGAAAAGAGGTAATTGGCTCTTTAGTTTTAATGCTTTGCTGTAAATGTCTTGGGTATTTGGATTTGCCAAAAGTTTTGCAAAGCTAGGCACAGATAAGATTAAAAACCCACGAGTTATTCTACAGTCACGCATCGACTACCTGCCTAGTTGTGGTAGGCCATCCATTATATATATATATATATATATGTGTGTGTGTTTGTGTCCTGCTGTTAGTCCCTTTTGCTGTGTTATTGATCAGGATGGCCCAGTGCACGTCTTACGCTTCCTCTGTAATGTTTCTATTCTGGGCCTTTTCTTTTCCCACATTTTCTCACCTTCTCTTTTTCTTGGCCTTTTCCTCTTGTTTTGTAAATATTACAAGATTTCACCACAATCTTCAACAGTTTGTTTATTGATTTTGATTTAAGCCATAACTCAATCTAGATTAACCACTGAAGTAAGTAGTGATTGAAGTGATGAAAGATGTGGCAGAGATTTACAGCACGCCAGTATGTAAAATTCACTAACTACATGTGCGGCATGATAATAGTATGAACCTGCTGTCCAGGTTGTTTAAATTATTATGCATTTTTAAAAAACATGTGTTCATGTAATCCCAGCTAATCTTAATAATTTATTTAGTTTAGTCTAATTTATTCTGTATCACCACCAGTGTTGATCAAATTACTTGAAAATAGTAATTAGTTACTAATTACTGATTACTTCTCTTACTACTTCTGACTTATTTTCAAAAGTAATTAGTTACTTTAATACTTATTTACTTTTTAAAAACATGATATACAACCTGAATACTTAATAAAGACCTTTCTGTCCAATCAAATGAAAAAGTCTCTTTTTAAAACTTGTTTTATTAGTTTTAATCTTTTAACTTCATGGACACTGCATCAAGCAAAAATTAAATTATATGCAACAGTCTTTAAGAATTTTGATTAACATTTAAACCTATTTTCTTAATATTCCAGCATATAAAATAAAATAATTTTTGTCTTTACACTCTGTCAAATAAAGTAAAACACAGCAAAAAATAAATAAAATCACAGAGTCAGCAGCACTAAGTCCTGTCGCTCTTAAATCTGTTTTCACCTGTTTAGCAGGAGTGGGACCAGGTTTGCCAGGTGCTACAGTGGTCATGTCAGTGGGGGGATCCGCGGGTTTCTCTGTGAGTTTCACATTCCCGTGGCAGCGTGCTAGGTGCTTGCTCAGATTTTGAAGTTTAATTTTTTGCTGTAGAAAGAAGTTTTCTTCCCACACAGAGTGTACAGCGGGCGCTAATATTTTTGTCACTTTTTATGGAATCAAACTTAAAGTAATGTCAGTAATGTAATGTACGCTGCATGGGCGGCAACAGACGTGTGTTGCTGCCTACGTCATTGTCATGACACACTCTCACAAACTAAATCATGACGGTTTAGTAACGCAGTAACGCAGCATGCTTATGGGAACGTAACAGGTAGCAAGTAAGTACTCGCTACCTGAAAAAGTAATCTGATTACACGTTACTGCCCATTTCTGATCACCACACTAAGTGGAAGAACCTGCACATTCAGAAATATTATCGTTGCTTGGAGTTGAACACACAATCATTTTAGTTTTCTGAATTAATACAATATACAAAAACCAGCTTGTCTTCTATAGTCTTGAGCTGTCAGTTATCACTTTTGCACCATCCTGAGGGCATGTGTTGAAAAATATAAGATATTTTGAGGGGCAGTGCTTATTGATAAATAGTTTTATTATAATGAGATGATCTGTGTTGGTTCCATTTTAATTATAGTTAAGATGCCGGGGTCATGTTTTATTATTGTAATTTTCGATAAGTGACACTGTAATGCCATAAGTGAACCGTGTTGCTTATGTCACTTGTACATGCCTTACTTTACATATAATGTATATGCAATACAATGTAATGTAAGGTAATTAATGCTACACATAAATATCACTGCTGGATCTCACTTAAAGTAATACAAGAAAACACTTTGAACTGCTAAAATAGATCAAACAAAAATGTGACTTTAGTTGCATATGTCTGTGAAGGTTCTCAGGCATCCAGGTCATCGTAGTCAAAGGAGCTTGCAAAGAAAAGCGTCTGGACTTCTTTAAGTTGCTTGAAGACGTTTCACCTCTCATCCGAGAAGCTTCTTCAGTTCTAAGGTCAAATGGTGGAGAGTCCCACATTTAAACCTAGTGGGAGTATCCCCCCACAGAGGGACAAAAGGACCCCCTGATGATCCTCTAATCGCCTGAGCCAAGGTGTGTAACTGGGTGTGGGTCCCAATCAGCCAGAGTTTCGGGTGTGTTCATTGTGAAACCTGGCCCCACCTTATCATGCGAATTCCTGAGGTCAGATGGCCCAGGATGTGAGTGGGCGTTAAGGCGTCTGGGAAGGGATCTTAAAACTGGATTATAGATGGCAGAGAGTTAGTGTCGTAAACCCCCGCCTCTGTTCAAAGATGGTCGCTCACAGTGGACATAGGTGGCTTCTTTCACTCCTCTTTCAAACCATCTGTCCTCTCTGTCCAAAATGTGAACATTGGCATCCTCAAAAGAGTGTCCTTTATCCTTAAGATGCAGATGGACAGCTGAGTCTTGTCCTGTGGAGGTGGCTCTTCTGTGTCTTCAAGCAACTTAAAGAAGTCCAGACGCTTTTCTTTGCAAGCTCCTTTGACGACTTTAGTTGCAATTTTGTGACATGGAAAAAATTCATACAACAACTATACAGTTAGAACTGCATAACAGTTGTCATATGCGTTAACAAAGACTAGCTTCCAGTTTATGGAGCAGTAAAATTGTGTTAGCGTGGTAAAAATGGGATCATCTCCATTCAAACATGGTGAAATTTTGAAAGATGTAAGTAATTATTGTAGAAACAATACTTCGGAGTTTTAGCACTGCACTCCTATTGTGTTATCAGCCAGAAGAACAAGAAGTAAATTCCATGCATTCCTCTAACTTGTCAAAACCTAGTGATTATATTACATGCATTGCACTGTGAGTCACGCTGTGTGTTACACTGGAAGATTTAAGTTGATGGCTTCATGCTGAGATGATAAGCGGGCAGGAGTCTTGTACGCACTCTTCCTTGAAACTCTATAGCTCCAGATTGTTTCCATTTCATTTCCAAATGTTTAGTCTTCAGACCCAGCTGACACTGACACAAGCGACACCGCATCGCTTACTCTCACTTACCGTAGACTTACAGTTCCCCCTAATGTGTTTAGAAAAATCATTCAAATCCTGCTGAAACCTGAAGCTTTAAATCTTTTTTGAATCTGCAGCCTAAAGGCTTAAATGACTTCACAAGCACAGAAGAAAACAAACAAACAAGCTTGATTTGATACTGATTAAAGTCATTTACAACTGTTTTCATATCTGCCTGTAGCTAATGTAGCAGAGGACTTTAGATTCAACTAGTGTTATTAGAAGTGTGAAGAAGTGTTTCATTAAAGTATTCAAATAATTTGATTCCCTACTATTTTGAAGTAAGCTGTTCCACAGTTGGGGACATCTAGTAAAAAGTATATGAGTACTATACCTGACTTGAGAGGAATATTAGTTTTTCTGAATCAATGGCAATAAGAATCAATGATGCTTATGTTTTTGATATCAATTTTTACATGTTGAACCTTTTAAGGAAGTTGATTTCCAGGGGGATCTTTTATTTGTGTGTTCACCTCCCTATTTGTGTGAGCAGGTGTGTATTTGAGGATACAACCATCTGTTGGTGGTCTAGTGTTAGGAACAAGAATGCACACTGCCTTTTATTCAGTTTGCACTCCTTCTGCATGTAATTAACATCTGATTTTCTGCTGGAGCAGCTTATTATGCAATCGCCAGCAGGAACTGTCTGTGCTACAGGCTCAATACTAAGTCTTAAAATTGCAAATTTGTGATTTGCGAAAATTAGAGTTGCCAGCCTGTTCTGCAGAACAGACATTTCCCTGTTCATGACACCAAGAATAATTGGAAAAATGATGTTTTTCTAGTTGAAATATCTTAAATGTCAACCCCACAGTCTTGGGACTCATCACCCACGAAAACATCAATTTCAAAGCTGTGGTAAGATCAGTGTCATAACCCAAAGCATATTTTCTGAAACCAAACCAGTGAGTCTTGATTGCTCAACCTTACGGTGGCCCTGAGAGGTCAAATGGACTGGTACTTATGAAAACACCAGCAAATAGAAAAACACTACAAGACCACACAAAACACAACGGTAATAGAAAAAAGAACACAATGGAAAAAGAAAAAACAACATTACAAAAGTTGAATAAAACAACAGAAACAGAAAACAAAGCTGCAGAAAAAAATCATGAAAAAAAAAACCATGAAAGAAAACAGAAGTGAAACAAAAACGTGACGGAACAGCCGTGGAAGTGAGAAGCTAATAGGTAACAGCTACTAGCAAACATGTATGTACGGTATTATATGAATCATGTGATTAAATCATGTGCATCTTTTCATCATCTTTCACTTTTTCTTTCACATATGTTGGTGTTTTCTTAAGTTGCAGTCCGTTTGACCTCTCAGGGTCACCGAGCTAAGTGTTGGGGAAAAAAGTAAAGTATTCACCAAGTGAAACAAAATGTAAGTCTAAAGTGAAATGACAGTATGAAAAGAAATGAAACATAAAAACTCTGGTGCCGTTTCAAACAATTCAAACAAAACCATTGAAACCATTGAAACCATTGTGACCTGTTGATCTATCACAACCTCCTGTGGTTAAAACATTTCACTTTTTCAATTTAAATGTGCCCAAGAATAATGAATAAAACATATTTCCATGAATATGACTCATTAAAGCTAAATTATGTGACTATTTTGTGCTAACTAGTGTAAAACTGTGTTGGCTCAGTAGACCATTTAGTCACATCTTGGATGCAAAGACAACTTTATTAAATTACAGTATCGATTCTCATTTCATTTTAGGCTAAAAGTTTGGGTTGTGTTTTTTTTCTTTTAATGAAATACTGTTTTAAAGATGCCTTTTGTCTAAAATGTGGTATTTTAATCCTCAAGAAAACGCCTTCTGTAATGAATCTTAATAGTGTTAAAAAAACTTTAACATTAAATGGACCCCAAAGTTCAGGCAGGACTGCTCGAAACACTTGGTTTTAGTTTTTTTCAACTCTCTACGTTGTTCAAACCTTTTTTTTTAATCGGGTAAGAGATTTAGCTTAGAGTCTTTAAGACTTCCACATGATTAGTGTGACCCCCCCAAAAAAAAATGCAAATTATCATTTAATGTTTTTTTTTATTAGCTTTCAAGCTTCCTCTTAGCTTTATCACTAAAAAATTTGCTTCAAAGTGATTTATTTTATAAGGCTGACTTTAGTCAT
Source organism: Haplochromis burtoni (assembly GCF_018398535.1). NCBI lineage: Eukaryota > Metazoa > Chordata > Actinopteri > Cichliformes > Cichlidae > Haplochromis > Haplochromis burtoni. The sequence continues at coordinate 715,419 of NW_024582669.1, forward strand.
GTAATCAGTTATTATTATCATTCAGTTCATTTTCATAAATACGATTATAATGTTCTTTGTCCATATGATTAATTTAATATGTTGGCTGATTTTAAGCTTTGACTTAAAGTTATTTTTCATAGATGAAATAATCATTAACTGCAACCTGTAATTGTCAAATTCAGGAACGGAGTGTGACTCAAGTCCATGTCGTGTTTGACACATTCGATGTAACTAAAGGTGTGAGGTTTTTCTCTTTTCTGCTGCTTAGGTGCACTTCCGGGCTCAGCCTTTGTCTGCTAGCTTTGCTGAAAAAAAGACTTTCTTTTTCTTTTCCACTAAAGTGCACATCCTTTTTTTCCCCAAAGAGAAAAATGTCATGAAAATTCTACCCTGCTTTATGGTGTGTTTTTTAACTATAGTAATTTGCTAGGTCCTTCAGGGAACGCGTAAGAACATATTGACAGGAGCTAGGTAAATTGCTGTATGTGGGCCTTGTTAACTCTCAAAAGTAGAAGAAAATAATGAAAAAGTAGAGCACTATGACTAGTGATATTTGTCCTATCGCTGTCCGGGTGAGAGGGTGCGTCAGGTGATGCATTAATAATGGTCCTATAATGGTTTAGAACTCAGATAAAAAGCAGGGAACACTTTAGCATCAGTTAAAACTTTTAATACCCTCAGATTAACTTCTGATTACTTTGGTGTACTACATTTAAATGAGCAGATGCTAACTATCAAGAGCCTTCCTCAACCTTGCAACATAAGCAACCTTCATCGATTATACAGGATGTGGATGATTTGCACTCAGTAGGTGACGGTGGTGATGGCTTCAGTGGATGCATCTGTGCTGCAGTTTGTGCGCGTTTGCGTGCGTACTGATGCAGTAGTGTTTTCCCAAGGCTAGATCCTGACAGGCTTTGCAGGTTGCAAAGGCCTAGCGGAGTCCCATGATTCATGCAGCTAACAGCAGTTCTCCACCTCATTTATTCACCAAATGGACACAGAACTCATGCTCCGTGCTGAATATCACATGGCAAAAGGCACGCAAGCCAGCCTTTGTGCCCGTCTGTGGGTCTGTGTGCAGGTGTGGGTGTGTTTTTCCTACAGTGCTGTCCAGGTTACCTATGAATAATCATTCCCCTTTGAAATGTCACCTTCCAAACCCACTGGCCCCAAGTGGATCACACTGTGGTGATGGTGTGTGTGTGTGTGTGTGTGTGTGTGTGTGTGTGTGTGTGTGT
>NW_024582669.1:716661-730995 GCF_018398535.1 Haplochromis burtoni
TGTGTGTGTGTGTGTGTGTGTGTGTGTGTGTGTGTGTGTGTTAGAGAGCGAGGAAGCAGGAGAACAATATCTGTACCAGTAGAAACTGTAATAAGGTGCTCTAAGCAGAAAACACTTGAGATATACAAATGAGACAGACTCTTAAGTGTGTGTGTGATAACAAGGTGATAGCATTAGTCAAAATCTCAGTATTCTCAGTCACGTTGCTGAGGGAATCCTATCACCATGGAAACCTCATTTAAAATCCATAGTCTTTCTCTGGTGTTTGACTGTTGGTGCAGAATTCATCCAAGTAATAATGATAATAATAAACCAAATAACCCCCCAAAACAATGCAAACAATACATTGTACTGTCCCATTAAGTCAGATTGCTGATGCAATATTATTTTCAGACAGTTTTCAATTGGTCAGCCATGAGCAGCGATCACAATAGATGTGTTTGTTGCTTGTGCAAACAATATGAACAGAGCATACTGAGCTGAACAAAAACTATTTTATTTGTGATGCTTCAGTTGTATTGCTCTGCTGCTGTGACCGTTTGATGCTAATAGTCTTACACAGCTTTGCAAATCCATTTCTAAGCTCAGCCTGTTCTTTTTTCCATTGCAGTAATTTTATTGAAAGTGAAATTGGTTGCAAAGAGGGTGCTACACCAGCAACCATTCTGGTAGCAGATTGTCATGGTCTACAGTAGTTTACATGGTGGATGCCAACATTCCTGCAAACACTGGCAAACTAACCAGTGAGCCATAGTGAAACTTTGAAAAGTACAATGCCACCCAGAAAAAGAGACACTTCACCTTTAAAGATTTTCTTGGGAGACATTCTTGAGGTGTATTTTTTATAAGTAAGAAGTTACAAAACATCTGCACCCATTTCAACTGTCCTCTAATCCCTTATGGAAGCTACTTTAAGGCTACATGACCTGCAAGGGCTCTGGGCCCTTGTGTTTGGGGCCTGACGTGAAATGCAAAATTGCTAATGTTTTATTAAGAATATTTAATTAAAATTTCCGTTAATGAGAAGTCAAAAAATACATTGTGTGAATTCTTAGTCCTACATTCTTAGTCCTGTTGTTGTTTAAAGCATTAGTCCATATTCAGAGAGAGTAGACTTTTGAAATATTGTAAAATCTAAATGTTGTAAATGATTTGGTGTATTTCTCAGGGTAACTGTAAAAAAGAAAAAAGAACAAAAAACACTATTAACTTGCACTGGATTCACTTTGGATATGTCCCCTTCTTTCCACACAATGGCTCTCTAAGTTCCACATCACAAAGTCTCACTGCATAGTTAAATCCATTCAATTTTGGAAAAGCTGGGCGCCAGCAGGACAGCTCTGACTCACGGTTAACCCTGATTACATACAAGGATGAATGATTTCATGTAATTGGCAAACATTTATGAATGGATACCTTATCTTTACCATTTCGACTTAAAAAAAACCCCACTTACACTAAACCTTTAAGTCACCTTTCATATGTCTTAAAGCACATAAATGACAATTTGACACATATTACTTTGCACACAGTTAGCCATTTACACAAGTAGGCTCTTTTCAGTTCCCTTCGGTGCAGAAAGGACTCTCCACTCTCCTCCACTTCTTTTTCACTCCCATCGTCAAATGCAAACACCTCCCTTAAAGTCAGGATATGCCATTATGCAACCTTTTACTGCAATTGTAGGGAGCACTGACCCCTTTCAGTAATATACATTTTTATGCAAGTGTGTTTTTTTTCTTCCATGAGTTAATCTTATGTCCCTTTATGTATGTTAAGGAGCCAAATGCAGCAATAAAAAGTGTTAGAACTATGGAAGAGCGATTACATTTTTAGATTAAAACGTGTGTGGGAGTGAGTTAGTTAGTGTAACTTCAGTGTTCAGCAGGAGCACCTGTGACTAGAGTTTCATTTAACAGTTAAGGTGTAAAATGAATATTTCTATGAATACTGTGCAAAATGAACAATTTACAGATTTATTTCTGTCATTCTCTTTTGTACTGTATTTATGTAAAGTGTGGTTTTACTAGTTTTATCAGCTCTCTTGCTTCCAGTTGAGAGCATTTGAGCACTTCAGCAGTTTGAAGGTGTGTCTGGATGTGACAGTTATTTTCCAGTTATTTATTGCTGCTGGCAGTTCAGTACGCTACTTATGCAAAAATGTTTCCTTCCGCATCGTCAGGAGATTAGGGTACAGTGACGTCTGGACAGGATTGTTTTTCCCCCACGGTTGGGTGTAGCTTCTTAGCTTAAGATGTGCCACAAATATCAGAATTGAGCAGCCAGTGGATGTTTTTACATGTAAGTAGTTGGCAGGTAGCGTGACTCAACAGTCCTGTAAGCCAGTTTGTACGCTTTTGAGACTACTTCACAGCAGGACAGGGAATCCCTGTGGGAGATAGCCTTCCTCTTGGGCCAAGGAGTGTGCCTTTTAAGCTACACAATCGCATACTCACACACACCCACACAGATGCACGCAGAGGATGCTCTCAGCAGCGCTTTGATGGTAAGGCAATTGTTAGATCAAAGCTGTCCTCCAGGCTTCCTGGCTCAGGGAATACTTGCCCAGTGCCCTTCTGCGGAACTTGTTATCTTTGATCAGACGAAATGGCCGGCAGGTTGCTTGAGGGGATTTGTTACCATTGAGACTCAGTATAGGGACGCTACGTTTTACGAGACGGCTGCTAATCCTCATAAGCTCACGGTGTACTGTGAAGGTATGAATTCAGACACGGACACATCCACAAACACAGGAGCTTTCTAAGTGTTTTACACTTCTCTCCAATTGTTTTCTTCCATTCCTCTGCTGCCAGGTTTTTTTTTTAAACAGAGCTTATGAATCACCAACAAGGGTGCATAATTCCGTACCACAAATTTTCAATTTAGCATTTGCTAACCGTCCAGAGTCAGGTTACAAAGGCCCTAATTTGATTGCCGCTAAACAAAGCTTGGCGCCAAGCTGTTTGAGACTTTGTGGCAGCCAGAGGAGCAAAGGAAAACTGTCCCCCGCTTTTGAACTTGAGACATTACTGAAAATAAATATAACCACTGTGGGAAAATTACATTAAAAATCATGTTTCTTTTGGGTTAGAAATTTTGATGAGATCAAATTTGCTGTGATGCAGAAATAATTGTTTAGGAGACACAGATGGGTAGTATAATACATTTATTATGGAAAGGCAAATAGACGAACACACATATTACAGCAAGCATGATCATCCAGTTCTGAAAACCCCCATCCTACGCCTGCCCCCCTGATACAGAAGTACAAGGTGGGCCATTTATATGGATACACCGTAATAACATGGGAATGGTTGGTGATATTAAAGTCCTGTTTGTGGCACATTAGTATATGTGAGGGGGCAAACTCCTCAAGATGGGTGGTGACCATGGTGGCCATTTAGAAGTCGGCCATCTTGGATACAACTTTTGTTTTTTCAATAGGAAGAGGGCCATGTGACACATCAAACTTATTGGTAATGTCACAAGAAAAACAATGGTGTGCTTGGTTTCAACGTAACTTTATTCTTTCATGAGTTATTTACAAGTTTCTGACCACTTATAAAATGTGTTCAATGTGCTGCCCATTGTGTTGGATTGTCAATGCAACCCTCTTCTCCCACTCTTCACACACTGATAGCAACACCGCAGGAGAAATGCCAGCACAGGCATCCAGTATCCGTAGTTTCAGGTGCTGCACATCTCGTATCTTCACACCATAGACAATTGCCTTCAGATGACCCCAAAGATAAAAGTCTAAGGGGGTCAGATCGGGAGACCTTGGGGGCCATTCAACTGGCCCACGACGACCAATCCACTTTCCAGGAAACTGTTCATCTAGGAATGCTCGGACCTGGCACCCATAATGTGGTGGTGCACCATCTTGCTGGAAAAACTCAGGGAACGTGCCAGCTTCAGTGCATAAAGAGGGAAACACATCATCATGTAGCAATTTCAAATATCCAGTGGCCTTGAGGTTTCCATTGATGAAGAATGGACCCACTATCGTTGTACCCCATATACCACACCAAACCATCACTTTTGTTGTTCCAACAGTCTTGGAGGGATCCATCCAATGTGGGTTAGTGTCAGACCAATAGCGGTGGTTTTGTTTGTTAACTTCACCATTCACATAAAAGTTTGCCTCATCACTGAACAAAATCTTCTGCGTGAACTGAGGGTCCTGTTCCAATTTTTGTTTTGCCCATTCTGCAAATTCTGTGCGCTGATCTGGGTCATCCTCGTTGAGATGCTGCAGTAGCTGGAGTTTGTAAGGGTGCCATTTGTGAGTAGCTAATATCCGCCGAAGGGATGTTCGACTAATGCCACTCTCCAGTGACATGCGGCGAGTGCTACGCTGTGGGCTCTTGCTGAATGAAGCTAGGACAGCCACTGATGTTTCTTCATTAGTGACAGTTTTCTTGCGTCCACATTTTGGCAAATCCAACACTGAACCAGTTTCACGAAACTTAGCAAGCAGTTTGCTAACTGTAGCATGGGAGATGGGTGGTCTCGTAGGGTGTCTTGCATTGAAATCTGCTGCAATGACCCGGTTACTGCGTTCACCAGATATCAACACAATTTCGATCCGCTCCTCACGTGTTAACCTCTTCGACATGTCAATGGCTGTGAACAAAGAGAAACTTGTAAATAACTCATGAAAGAATAAAGTTACGTTGAAACCAAGCACACCATTGTTTTTCTTGTGACATTACCAATAAGTTTGATGTGTCACATGGCCCTCTTCCTATTGAAAAAACAAAAGTTGTATCCAAGATGGCCGACTTCTAAATGGCCACCATGGTCACCACCCATCTTGAGGAGTTTGCCCCCTCACATATACTAATGTGCCACAAACAGGACTTTAATATCACCAACCATTCCCATGTTATTACAGTGTATCCATATAAATGGCCCACCCTGTAGAGTCTCTGTACTGGTACACGCAGCTACTGTCCTCGAGCCTCATTCCAGAGCTAAAATATGTCAAAGACAGGTCATTGTGCTCCAAAAGGCTACATCAGTCTTGACCTTTTCAGGCCTGACAAAAACAGCATAACCTCACCAAATACAAAAGTTAACTCCTAAAATCTTTGAGAGCACTGTTACTTTGTATTTTCTGAAAACAACCTTTAAAATAGGAACATTTCTCATTCTTTATGTTTTTAACTCCTGCAACAGTGAGCTGATATTTTGTCCATAGTCATGTAAACTACAGCCAGCTGAGACAAAAAGCTGATGTTATGTGTTTTACAGTAGCATGCATCTTCTATAATTGCTACGATATTCAATATTGCACTTGATAATCTAAACAAACCCTAAATACATCTAACACCACACTGTTTTACCTTTTTTTCCCCCAACTAATATAACCGCTTGTCTGAGAGATTCCATGTTTCAGATAAAATTTCTTCTGCTGCTGGCAGTGAGTAAATATTCTGTCAGTAGATAAAGTAAAACACATTCATCACATTTTTAGCAATTAAAGAAGGGCAGAGGGATAGGAGACCCTGTCATAGTAGGGATTCCAGATACTGTGGTGCGGTCCTTCCTGGACCGGCTCTGGTCGATCATGTGGTTGCATTGGTCATCTAGGAAGCAAAGTTTGGAAGCTGGATCAACGCCTTAGGCTCTTTTTTTGTCCTTTGATCTGTCTCTGTTTACGTTTAGCAGCACGGCAGCTACATTAGTATCCTATTATTGTTGTTGTTTTGGGCTACAGTCTCACACAGGTCTAGAGACTGGTCTGCAACTGACTGGCAACCCCCAGGTAACCAGCGGTTTCTAAAGAAAATGGACAATTCAGAAAGTTAGTTGATGTACTGTCAAATTAAAAGCTGTGCCTTTGGAAATGAGTTCTGGTGGAAAGGCATGACTTTTACTTTGAAGTTAAACTGTCTGTGCAATCCGCTAGCGACCAATTTTTGGGGCAGCACACAGATTTCACCTGTGAATTGTGGTTGCTAGGGGATTGCTTAACAGTCTCTAGGTCTGTGTTACTAAGGCCTTAGGTGAACGCTTCTGATGTAAAGTGGTTGCTACATGTAACTCCTATTGAAGTACCAGGTTCCAGCATTTCCCATTGGCCTTTTATAAAATGGTCTTTTGAGTCTCTAGCTGTCAGTGGTTTTCATTTTGTGAGAAAACCTCCTAGTTTTTTGGCCTTTCATCTTAAATCATAGTTCTTTTGATTGATGGCAGTTATTCATGACAGGAATTTAATTCCTATTTGTTGATGTTGATTATAATCTAATAATATGATATGATGATTAACAAGTTTCGGGGACAAGTAAAAAACACAACAAAAAACCAAATCTTTGATCACAACGTCCATCCTACAGCTCTCTTCCAAGTTACGAAATGAGTGTGGGCAAGGCTGAGCATGATGTTTATTACTGTATTGTTTCTATTACTTCTGAGATACTGATGCTGGTGAAAAGGCCAGCTAGGACTACAGATGTTATTGGTCCACCTGCGCTTCCTGTAATGCGCTAGTGCAACAGAGGTTTCATCTTCCATTAATTTTTTTCTGCAGTACACTTTTTGTTCTTGCTGCCTTTTATAATCTAGTTTACATTTTCAATCATAATCCTCTCGTTCTATTCTGGTCTTAACACAAAATAAGGTTTTAAGACAACAACTAAACAAATAAGCACCCAAATGATGCAATGAGGAAACAACCTATGCAACTACTAAGAGAATGTTTTGTTAGTGCCATCCTTTAAAAATGAGGATTTATGTAAATTGTAAATGATACTGAGGATGAATACTTTTCACGTATTAAAAAAATGTTGCAGTTTACATATGCACAAAAAACTCCTGTTTTAACACATTGTTTTACACATTTACACATTGTTTCTCATTGCCCAGAGTCTTAAAAGGTTCTGGTCCTAAACCATACTGCTAAATAAAGATAATTTCATACTTTCAGCATCTCCCTTCAGTACATCATCTGCTCCCCCTGTTTTCTACCAACACTCTGCATGTCCTAAATGTCCTAAATCCATGAACCCTCTCTGTGATTTCCCTCTTTTGTTCCAGCCTGGCAGCTTTATATTCAACATCTTTGTCCAGTATATCGACAATCCCTCATCTGCATCAAAGCATCTCAACCTTGCGTTTGTAACTTTGTCTCCAAACTGCTCAGCCTGAGCTTTCCTTCTGACATAATAATTTCTACTCCTGTCCATATTGGTCACTTTCAATGAAAATCTTAGCAACTTCGCCTCTGTTGGCTCCGCCTATCTTCTTGTCAGCACCACGTCTTCAAATCATACAACATAGTTTCGCTGCCATCTTGTAAATCTTGCCTTTCACTCGTAATATTTTCCGTCAGTCACAAATCACCCCTGACACTCATCTCCAAGCACTCCACCCTGCCTGCCACCTCTCCTGTGCACTGTACATTGTTTTGGTATTTAAACACATTGACCTTCACTAACACTACTGCTTGCATCATCATTGTTACACTTGGACCTCTGTCATCCACACCCTTTGATAAACAAAGGGTAAATGAAGGTGTTACAGATAATGTTTATGGATTTACTATTTAATAAGTGTTTTTTTATATAGTGTTACCAAAATGATTTATTAAAAGCAGTGTAAAAGAAACTAATGGAATCAAAATGTCTGTCTCTCTAATTGAGTTAGAGGGCACTAGAAGAAGCCAAACCTACCTGGCGCTCTGTAAATTCGTTGTACCACTTTTGGAAGCAAGACCTGCAGTCAAAAACTAGCATTCAGTCTTTTACATGTCGTAGCCCACTCTTCTTTTTAGACTTTTCAGCCTTTTTAGAGCAAGAATGGCCTGTTTATGGTCTTTGATAGCAACAAATATTTGTGGAAGAACTTCACCTACTTCCAAGGTGCATGGAGAAGACAAAGATCTGATGATGGGAAGACTCCAGCGACACTTAAAGTAATAGGGAAAAACTTTATTAAGTGACCAACGCATTTCAGCTTGTGGCCTTCATCAGGATCATTGCCAAAAAATTAAAACAGTTTGTTTTTAAATAAAAAAACAGCACACAGAAAAAAAATCCAAGTGGACCAATCACATCTTCACAAATAAACCAGCTGGCCAATTAACATTTAACGAGGTGGTATTGTCTAGTTGGTTAATTGGTTACGATTAACCATTTACGGTCTTTCCAAAGCATCTCAATCAGATTGTAGTCTAGACTTTGTCTAGACCACTCCACAATACCTTTCAGCTCCAAACTAATAAAAGTCCAAACTACTAAAACTCAGGGATGTACTTGCTGACGTGTTTTAGATCATTGACCTGCTGCATAACCCAAGTCTGCTTGAGCATCAGGGCATGAACTGATGGTTCGATATTCTCCTTCCAAAATTTTCTGATAGACGGCAGAATTCATGATTCCATCAATACGGCGCTGTTAATTTCACGCCAAGTGTAACAGGACAGAAACCTTCCAGAAAGTTCAGCTTTTGTCTCAGTCCACTGAATATTTTCTTGGGGATCACTGAGATGTTTTTGGCAAATGTAAGATGAGCCAAAATATTCTTGATGCGCTCTTAGAGTAATTTTGGTAGGCTGGGCACTCCTGGGAAGGTTCACCAGTGTTGCATGTTTTCTCCATTTGTTGATATTATGGTTCGCCGAAGTCCAAAAGCCTTGGAAATAACTTTAACTTTGTTTTGTCATCTCTTCATGAATTCCTTTAACACTTACATCACCAGGCTTCTACCTTTCTACCTATAAAACCCGAGAGCAGCCAAATGGCTGGTACGCTTTTAGCTAGGCTTTAGCTTCAGCCAAGTGGAAGCTAAATTGTCTAGTCATTCATATGTAAATTGGGTCGTTATCTCCAAAAGTCACCAACTTGGAGTGTTTCAGTTTGCCATCTTAGGGAGAAATCAACACACATGGGTGTATGTCCTTTGTTGCTGAGATTTATTGATAAAAACAGTACAAAAAATCAACCATTTGTACACATTTTTACAAATAATTATAAAAAGTGAGTGAGTACATTTCAACATTTTCAGCAATCACTCACAATCCTGGCACTGCCATGGTATCTGTAGTCTGCATTTACCACATGTGTATGTGCCGTCAGCGTGGCAGCAGAGGTTGAAAACACGTAAGAAATAAGATAAATTGTTATTTGTAGGTGTTAAATATGTTACCTTTTGGGATTTTTTTAGCCCACGTCACTTTGTCGGTCCGGTTCTATTTAAGTGATCAACAGGTCCGGCAGTAACTGGCACTCTGGCTAGTGAAATTAAACTCAGTCTTCCTAAAAATACGTGGTTTCAGTTCATTCGTGATTTAACAATTGGGAGTTACTTTTCCACACAGGGCCAGGTAGCTTTTTCCTTAATAACATTAATGTTAAAATAATATTAAATAACATTTAATAGTACTAAAATGTGTCCGATGATATGAAACATGGTAAGTGTTAAAAATATGGAAAAAAGAAAGGAATCACAAAGAAGGCAGCATACTACTTTTTCACTGCACAGTAACAGTAAAATCTGTAGTGCTGTCACTCTGCCGGGTGGGTGACGTGGACACACGTTTGTGAATGTGATCATTTTAGAATGAGGCGACGTAGATTTTTGAAATTTATACCATAGATGTATCTACTAAAAATATTAGTTAGTTAGTTTTAGATCCTTGGTTTTCTACTTACTTTTTGTTAATTCAGTTCATCCCTGTGTTCCCCCCTCTACCTCATTTCCTATTCAATTGTTAACTGGTGGTGTCTTGTTTGGGGTTTTAGTTCCTATTTCTTTATAGACCTAATTAAGCTGCCTCAATCTCTACCTCCCTAATCAGCCCTCTGTGTTTAAATAGTCTTGTCTTATTTTTTGTGTTTCATCTTGCAAGTTGTCAGTACTTGTAATCCCCCTGTTGGTGTTGTTGTTGTTTTTTTACGTTTCTGTACTTTTTTATTAAATACTTTTTTGTTGAGACTTCTGAACTTTATTGTCAGGTTTACAATAAGGCTCAGTTTTTCTTTTACTGCAAGTACTGGTTTGCATTGATGTCCACTTTAAGCTAAATCTTGACAAAATCGTTTGTAATAAACGGCCTCTGGTTAATTTCTGTGCTCCACCTCAGTTGTGATATAACAGCTACCTTTAAGACCCCACACAGTCCTCATCAATTCCTAACAGAAAAGCTTCCCCGCTATTTGAAAAACATATTGATTCCCCTTCAGCTCCTTCTCATCGATTTGAATTGCCACACTGGTTCTGTTCCTATGCTTACACTGTACTATTTTGGTTAACATATTAATCACTACCCTATCGATTCTGCTTGTTTTTGACCCACCCTGTTCTTGGCAGATTGTGATTGTTTTTAGTGAAAAAAATGTTTTTTGTGTGTTACTGTTTAAAAATTAGCATGTTAACAAATCTTATTCAGTTGTCAATGTGTAAATCCATGGTTGCACTAAGACAGTAAATTTCACCTCTGAGCATTTTTAGCCTACTCAGATGACTTTGGTTAGCTGTCATATTTTTGAAGTCATGTTCTTTTGTTAAAACATTCCTTCTAATTGACAGAAAAAAAACCGTGATATTGATGATGACAGGATAGGAAATGAGGACAGGGCTTTGACAGAATGGGATCAACTTAGAAAAGATTTATCTGGCAGAGTCAAGATCTCTCGTGGTTTTGTCTCCTCCCCTGGCTAAATAAACATCCATTATACCAAGCGTATTACCACAGAGGAACAAACAGCTGCTTCTCTACTGTGTTTTTCAGGCATTAATTAGAAAGATTAAAACAGAAAACCGCAAGCTTTTCTTTCACAATGAGCCATCACGACCCCAAATGCATTATTACATTTGGTTTGTGTTTGTTTATTTTGCAGAATTTGCACCTTTTAATGCTGCAAAACTAAAACGATGAGTGTTGATTCTTAATGGAGATTACTTGCCGCTCTTTTCGGGTGTTTTCTTTGTATGCAATTAGTTCCTTCTATTATCATTGAACTGGATGCTTCATTTTCAGAGCCATGGGCTTCAATTGTCGGCGGGATTCGTGTGCATAGGAAATAAATTACGCCTAATGTACTAGGTGTGATGGTTTAGTATGAATAAGAGGATGGAAGAAATGTCAGCAAAGGAGAAAGCTAATGGGATTCTAGAAGAATAAGGTGGGTTATGTGCACATTAGAGGAGCATTGTTGCAGATAGATGAAGGAACTTTGTGTTTCTTCAGCCTCCTCCTCAGTGATGCGAGAAGTCTCTTTCCTGAAGAGTATTTGCTCAAGGATGTTTTTCTTCATCTGTGCCTTCAAATCAAAGGACCTAAAAGCAGCAGACATGCATCAGGATAATAGGCTGGAGCGAAAATAGAAACCAGTAAAAGGTTTTTAATGCCGTTGGTAAGGTGTTAGACTAAAATACATGAGACGCCTGCCACATATAAATCATCTGAAAAAGCTTTTTCTCATATTTAAGAAAAGGTTTCTCAAAAACATCTTTGTCACTCACAGGAAATGTCACATTGGAGTTTCCTATTATAATTAAATACGTTTCTGCCCACATAATATGATGTGGCACTTATATATTTTTAGTAGCAGGCTTGAAACTAGTTTCATCACAGATTACTGCTGTGCAGTTGCTGTGGCAGTTAGCGCCTTCAAATTTTTTACTTTGACTCAGTTTTGACCCCAACTGTATATTATAAAGTTACAGTACTGTGCCAAAAGTCTCAACCCACCCGTCAGCTCTTTATATTTTGCCAGAAAAATGAGACATATGTGCAACTAATTCTTCTAACGTGTAAACATAAATGGAAATACAGAAAATAAGGCAAAAACTTGCAAGTTAATATTTGCTATGACGGTGTTCCTCTGTGTGTTTTTCTGTCTAAGTATGCTTTACTGTATTGGCAGGGTGTTTATAGTGTTCACTCAATCAAACCTGTTCCTAGTTGTTGTTTAATGTGGCATATGTCAACCTTTTCTTTTGGTTTCCCTTCCATATGAATCAATTCTTGACAGCCATCCTTCCACTTAGACCATTTCTGATCAGTCTTTTGCAAACAGTTCATTGATCAGATGAAGGGCCAGATCTGTCAAGTCTTTGTTGGGCCTGCCATTTCTTTTTTTGTCCTCCACTTATCCAGTTTCATCAGAGGGAACACTTAAAGCAGGGGTGGGGGAACTCCAGGCCTCAAGGGCCGGTGTCCTATGGGTTTTAGATGTGTCCTTGATCCAACACAGCTGATTTAAATGGCTTCAAGTTCTCCAGAGGCCTGGTAATGAACTAATCATTTAATTCAGGTGTGCTGACCCAGGGTCAAACTGTCAAACTTTGTAATCTTTGGCATTATTCATAAGAAATTATGTGTTTTTTTGTGTCTAAAGGTACAATTTAAAAGTTGTTCCTCACTAAGTAGTTTTTTATGTGTAGACACAACATTGGTTCCTTCTTTGGGTTTCATGCTTGAATGAAAAAGTAGCCAAATTGTACAAAGGAAAAACTTCACCTTCACCTTCAGAAAGTTTGGAGAACTATTGATTAAGATCACTTTAAAATTGCATGAAAGCCTGACTCCTTGGAAGCAGATTACAATGAAACAAGGGGTGACTCAGTGATTTTGCTCAGTACTGTATGTGGGGTCATTTTTGACCAATACTGTATATGTGTTTTCATTGGGGTTTTCCACTCTAATTTCAATGTCTATTTTATTTATATAGCAAATTTTATTTCATCTAAATTCAGCATGCTTATCCAATGATGGGCTGGTATTAATTTTGTACTTTTCTGGTCTTCCTCTGCTCCCAGAGTACTTTTTATGTGGCAAGCTATGTTCACACACAGATTCATGTGGCACATTTATTCCATACCTTTGAGCACTTTTTAACCACTCACAGTCTCACACCCGATATATCTTGCCCCATATCTTGCCCAAAGATACATTGACCTGCAGACTGAGATAGCCAGGGACCAAACCACTGACCTTCCAATTAATGGACAATCCGCTCTTCTTTCTGACCCAAAGCTGCCCTGAGTATCGAGATTTATTACTGCAGCTGCCTTGAGGCAGATATTTAATACTCAAAGTGACAATAAAAGCAGCTCAGCTGATGGAGATGAGTTGAGATAACTCTGTTTTATATAAAAATGACTGTATATCTTTCATGGATAAACGAAATGGTGTAGGTACGATGTGTGAAAACAAATAGAGCCATTCGATCTGTTAAAAAGTATCCCTGCATAAAATATAGTGTGGTTAGTTATTACAGTCACTAAAATAGCTTTCTCATTATTACAGAGCACATATCAAAAATTATGACAGAAACATCCTGAAAAAACAGACACGGAAAAAGTGCCGGGATTAGATAAAACGCAGCAGACCTTGAGATGCAAGTGTTTTAAAGTCACCCGGAAAGCTATGTGTGTGTTTCTTAATGTCTGATCATTTTGTCACTTGAGCGAGTTGATTCTGGTCTTCTCTTTACGTGCTGTGGCTTTGCTCTCGGTGAGACACAGCCAGCATATTGGAATCATGCATAAACATGTTGAATTGCTGTGTTTCATTATCATTCAGTCTTGCTGTTTTCTTCTTAAATTTGTTTTCTCCGAGCCCACTATGCATTCCTGTTCGCTCGAATGTAAGTGACAGAATTCCTGCCCTGAGTGTTTTCCATCAGAAGAGCAAATCAGTTATTGGCTTATGTTGGTTCAGCCCTTGCAAGTTGCCTAAAGCACGGCTGCCCATGATTTATTGACTTCTATACCAATTATAAAGGCCCTAAATGGGTTTTCTCTATTTCTTTGTGCTTGGGTTTTGCATGTGTTGTTCACTTTTTGTTCATATTTAAAAACTGACATATAATGATGGCTAAGGAAGAGCCTCAGGTAAAATTTTTGCAGTTGATAATCTTTCACAAGTTCCCAGCTTGAAATAGAAAACAAAAACAGAAGAGTCCTGCCTAAAAGAAGGTTGGCCACAGGCTGGATCAGAGGTTAAATGAGGTCAGCACCAGACCAACGTCCACCCTGACCAGCTCTCCAGTGTTGGCTGTGTACCTGAGGACTGCTGGTTTCCATCTCTCTCTGCTCCACACTGTTAAGCTCAGTGCCTGCTTGATTGTTTCCAAAGCCAGAGGCAGGGAGGTAAAGGTGAACAATCTGACATATAGTAAACAGATTGTAGAATAGACTGTGAATTTTATTGACTGCACTGACAGTGATTGGTGTTTTCTCAAAGTACAAACCCCAAGTTGTACTCCTCTGCGTATCCTTTGTTTTTCCCTTTCCCCGTTTTTATATATATATATATAACACCCAGCACGCCCCTGCGGGCGGTTTATCCTTCAAGCTCGGGTCCTCTACCAGAGGCCTGGG
>NW_024582670.1:0-6225 GCF_018398535.1 Haplochromis burtoni
GTGACTCCCAAGCTAGGCGAGTGGCTCCAGCAGATCCCGGGAACAACATCGGACATCTCTGTCCAGAAGAGCACAGTCCTAGGAACGATACTGTGCAGGTCCCTCAAGCTCCCAAGCCTCTGGTAGAGGACCCGATCTTGAAGGATTGACCGCCCGCAGGGGCGAGCGGGGAATTTTTTCTTTTTTTTTTATAAAAACAATATTATGACTTTAAACACTTTATTCCACATGGTTAAGTATTGTAGAGTAGGTTAGATATAGGCAGGGACACCCAGGCAACATTAGACAATAGACAGCTAGAGAGACCCCTCTCTGGTCCTTCAGGAAGAGGGGGCCTCCCTGGGAGGGCGTTTTACAAGTAAAATTATTTACGACTTTTAAATAACACTAGAGCCCCTCAGAAACTGCAATAATTTGAATGTTGCTCAGTAGGAATTACCTGGTCTGAATATGGAAGTTATTAGTAGTCCCTGTATGCTCATAGTCATGGATGGCAGCTGCAAAAATAATGGCAAAGATCTCCAGCTCAGTTAGCCAGTGCTGAAAGAAAGTGAGATGATGCATTTTGTATGTAGTAACAAACAAACAAGCAATAAATATGAATATAATATTGCTTTACACAATTGTTAATATAAAAAAAATTCAATAGCCACTTAAATCTAAGGCTTCATGAGTTCTGTGTTTAGAATTGCTTTAAAAGTATACTGGTCTTTCTTGAACTGCAAGATTAATGGACTCCCCAAAGACAAACCTAAAGAATGATCAAAATCTGTACAAAAAAGACAAAGGTATACCGACTATTGGATTGCAGCAGTGTTTCCCCTTTAATGTTTTATCAGGATGTGGGGTAGTTTTAAGGTTTTAAATGTTGTGGCTTGCTAGCAGGTCATAACAGTAAAGAAAAAAAAGAGTCCATTACTTCAAGATATGAAAAAGTCTCTCTTTGAGAACTCGAAAGAAGCAAAGCAGTTTTCCTGGTTACATTTTAAATCACCATTAACCAAGCAAGACTTACCATTATTCCACTCTTAATGAGCAGGTAATGGACCGTTTGTGTGACATCAGCAGCATGTATCAAGTTGTGGTAGGGGTTTTTGTATTTGCTGTATCCCATTTCCAGTGACTCCACAAATGATGTGAGTGCAGAGGTAGGAATCTGATATTGAGACAATGCAGGAGAGAAGCATGATGACTGCAAAATTAAGTCGTATATGATTACATCACTTTAAAAGATAACGCCACATAAAAAACAAAACAAAAAGTCATTTATAGTCTGTATGGGAAATTTTTTCACAAGGTTATTAAAGTATTGCACTTCTTAAACAAAACTGCAGACCTTGTTGTTTTAGAATTAGAAATTCCCTTTAAAACTTAAAATAATATGAGGGTCAATCATTTAAATGATATATGGAAGCTGTCTTTATTTGAGTTTACCTTGAAACGATTAATCAGGTTATATCTGTTGAGCAGTTCAAAGAAGACAATTTTCAGAGCATGGTTTCCGCTGGCATCATTCAGTGCAAACACATCAAACGACCACATATCTACATGCTACAGACACATAGAAACCAGTTTTATTATCATTTGAATAACATAAACGAGTGTGTCCTTGTGTACCTTGTCTTACCTAAGTCATACACAAAATGGCAGCTTTTGTTCCTGCATATTAGTATGGTAGATAGAAAACTTTTTCCCTGGCCTTAATCTGTTAACTCTCTATTGTATAACTTGCTCATGACATTTTAATACTGAGATTAAAACTGAATGCAGACTCACATACATGTCACTGATTTTATTTTTAAAGAAATCACCAAGTACATGTGCATTTATACCTTAAGCATAGTGATGACATTTAGGGAATAACTGAGACCAGTCATGTTGGAGGTTCGTCTGAACATCCTGTAACCCACAGACAAAAGTACACAGCAACACAAGCACACACCAAATGAACAAATGCACTATGCCCAGTATGGTAACTCATTTATTAATTTGAATATGTTACATTTATTTTGGAGAAGGAATAATCAGAGGCAATATTATTTTAAAAAAAATCCATCCCCAAAATAGAAGATCCCCAGAGTTTTGAAGCAGTACTGCAATATTAGGCCAAATAATAAAGAAAGATTAACTTTTGTTTATTCTAAATTGTTATTCAGTCTAAGGGGAAAATAAATCTATTCTATTAAAACCTTGTCAACCTCAATTTTTTTTACCATTCCATTTTCTATATTGATAAAGTAATGTTTATATTTCTGGCATTACTTCTATAATCTGCGTAATTTATTTTGAGAATAATATGTGTTGTACTGAGTGGTTCGGATTGGCTCCCAAGCCATTCTAATATAATATCTGTTGACCTGAGTTGCGGCCATAATATGCTATTCAAAGGTAAAGGGGTAATTCAAAGCTATTACTAGGTACTAAATAGATTTTCTCTGATCACTCCAGTATCCCAAGAGCTCAGAGACAAGTTGTTAGGTTAACTGCTGATTCTTAATTAACTTTTGGGATGTAAGATAGCTGAAGAACATCAAGATAGATTTAAGATTAATTCTAATTGGTGGATGTGACTGGTAGTGCAACAAGTGTTCATCAAGTCTAGAGAAATGATATATATGCCAGTCCATTTCTATTGTTTGTGTCTTATCCATGGAAACAAAATGATGCATCTCGGGGCCTTATCCAAATTATTCACTGTATTTTAATCAAAACCATTACAAGAAAAAAGTACCATTTGGCCGAACTTCTCAACATATGTTTTAGTTACAGAAATGTGTGATGCTTTTTTTTTTCAAATAAATAGACAAGAAAATAGAAAAACAAATGTACACACTTTTTATTGCTACCTAGGCTTCTGTTCTGTTACTATGCTGACTTGTTAAACTGACTTGTATTTTTTATAGCTGTCTTAAGCCAAACCTCTCCACAAAGATCCCAGCCTGTACTGCACGGACGATGCTGCGGAAGTGTGGTTTGTCTTCACTGTGGTGCAGCAACAGGGTTCTCTGCCGTGTAAAAGTGGAGGCCAACCAGTCACGAACCTCCAGTGGTACAGAGTCTGACTGGATATCACTCAGCTCATCATCTTGGTGCCCCAGTTGTCTGCAAGACCATTCACAAAAACACTGAATGTACATTTTCATCTTCTAAAATAATTAATCTATCATCCTCATCTTAAATGAATCAAGCCAAGCCAAGTTTAATTAAAACAGCACTTTAAAATGGCAAGTTGTGACCAAAGAGCTTCACATTAAGGAGAAAATAAAATAAAATAAAATAAAATATTTGTAGAGAAACCTGTGAGTGACAATGCTCAGGACTTTTTATGAGTATGCTGTGGCCAGTGATAGATGTAGCCATACCAAATGACAAACACATCAGAAAGAAGGAACATGAGAAGCTGGAAAAGTACCAAGGGCTCAGAGAAGAACTCAAGAAGATGTGGAGGGTGAAGGTAACAGTGGTCCCTGTGGTAATTTGAGCATTTGGTGCACTGACCCTAAAGCTAGGTGACTGACTCCAGCAAATCCCAGGAACAAAATCCTAAATCTTTGTCCAGAAGAGCACACTCCAAGGAACAGCAAAGATACTGCGCAGGACCCTCAAGCTCCCAGGCCTCATAATATGTTTGGCATAGCGCAACATATAAAAAAGTTTTATTGCATTGTGAGTATTACATTGTCTTATTGAAATACTGACTATTTTATTTTTCCACCACTGATTAAAGTCTATACATGGGGAAATTAGCTAAAAGCTCCTTACCTGTTTTCCTCAGGACAGAGAGATTCAAGGAGACAGGCGGCAAACTCCAGGTTTTTCTTCAGTTCCACCACAGATGCTTCTCCCTTCTCCAGCTGTTTAACAAGACACCGTAACCTAGAACAAATAGCCCATATCTCAGTATCACCTCAAAACTGTTAACACACCATGTGCTTGAGATCTTAACTCTCCCGGAGAACAAATCACTTATTGCCAAAACCAAATGGGAGAAAGGTCTGGAGTATTCCTTTGAGGATAGTGCTGGGTTAACCTTCCAAACCTCCCAAAAATGATGTGGGCTTTATAGATAATTGAGAAATTTTGAGAAAACCTTGGTCTTGTTAGGATAAGTGGCATCCATTTCAGTTTGAATGTAGCAGCTCTCATCTGCAGAAATCTGGCCAAATTTATAAATAATCTCTGGTTCTCTTCCACAGTATGTCTTTTGTCTTGTCTCCCTCCCCTTACTCCCATTTGGTCGCAGCAAAGGGCTGCCGCTCCCTGAACCTGGTTCAGCATTTTCTCGTGCACAGGGTCTATTGTCTTGATGTGAGCTTTCTACTCAGGGTTTTTTCTTGCAGTTCAGAGCAGAAATGTTTCTGTTAAGAAAATGACGCTTGTTAATTATAAGCTAAATATATTTCTACTAATGTAATTAGTTTGCTAACAGCAACAGGGATGAGTCAGTGAAAATTTTACTCTTTTTTTTGGAATAGTGTGTGTGTGTGTGTGTGTGTGTGTGTGTGTGTGTGTGTGTGTGTGTGTGTGTGTGTGTGTGTGTGTGTGTGTTTCGATAACGTGAACCACAGTATTGTTTCGAAGTCTCACCTTGCTGGTTTACTGTACTTCTGATGTTGACTCTGCATTGCTACCCCGGAGTGGCGTTATCTTGAACAGCACTTAGAATCACCATACTGGTTACACTAATATTATCAGCTACAGATGTTAGTGTGCAGAGAGGTGGTGGCAATGGTTAATGTCCTTACCCTCCAGATGTTCATAATAGGTTAGGCAGCACACAGATCAGCAATATACCCTCTTATAACACGTAAGAACTGCATGCACATATTGATTGAAGAGACATCTCTGTCAATATTCCCTCTAAGCTGCGCACGTGCGCAATCTCTCCCGTATTGGATTAGAACGATGCCACCTTATCCCATAGTCCTGCCAATAATGCGATTCACATTCGTATATACGCAGCTAATCAACGTCGCTGACAGGCTATGACAGCGTCCTTATGTGCCGACAGCGGTGTTTTAGCTAGCAAAGAATGGCTGATTTGGAGTGAAGCCACGTTAATGACAACGTGGACAACCATGGAGATGTGAGCAGGACAGACGGAACAATTTATGGAAAAAGTGTGGACTTTATACCAGTTTTTAAATTGTGTTGATCGGCCACGTGAAACCAGAGTTATGATAAAAATATCTGCAGTGTTTGGTTTTCTTCCTGAATACTGTCGTTGTTTATATTTACTGCGGGAAGAAACGGTAAAAACGGCGTTTTATAAGAAAAAAGGCTCGAAAGCGCTCTCCACCTGTGAGCAAAAACAAACTCCACCCCCCTCTCCCTTTCCTATTCGTCCAAAAAGGTACCATGTCGACCAATCAAAAAATGATATGGCAACGTGGCATCTAGTTGTTAAGAAACGGGGGGAAGTTTTGGGAGTGACGGCAGTGCCTTGAGATGTGAGAGATTTGAGACGTTTAGCGCAAATCTTGTGTCGTTAGTGTGTAGTGTAGTTCTGTTGTGTGTGTCAGAACAATGAGGCGACTGCTGAATGTTACAGGTATTACAGGAGTGATACATCTCCTGTTGTCAGGCCTGCAGGTATTAGGCTGTTGTTCTCCTTTATCTCATAGTGGACAGGGTTTCCATTTAACGCTAAGTTCCTTACAAAGACACATTTTCAAAGAAGGGAAGTATTTTTATAATCCAACCATATCTGAGCAAGAACATGAAAACACACATGAGAATCCACAGAGAGACAGAGGTTAATATTAACTATTGACTGAATGCTTTGTGCTGCATAAAGAAATGGTGAGTGAAAAAAGTTGAAGGAGAGCCACAACTGAGCCAGCAGTCTGAGTAAAGATCTACATCACCATCATTTATCTATTTATCTAAAAACATTTCCGGCATGATGGCGCCTGTGTTTGGCTTTGCCGCTGTCGGGTGTAGCTGTTTTCGCTCTATTGTTGTGTTTTTTCTCTCTACTCTGCTGTTTTTTAACTGTTTTAATGATGTTCTGGCTGCCTTGGTCTACGACCGTCTGACGCTATTATCCATCCGTTCGTCAATGACGGCCAAAGATGTTTTTTCCTTTTCCATTTGTGGGACTTTCCATTCTCCACTCTTTTTCCCGCATTCCTCTGGTACCTTCCACCCTCTGCCTGTGACTGAATCTTCGGCCAGCGCTTTCAGCGTTCCCCGTAGACTACGGAGAAGAAGAGGAAAGAGATC
>NW_024582670.1:27385-50989 GCF_018398535.1 Haplochromis burtoni
AAAAGAGAGATGACATCCCGTATTGTGACAGAAGGACGCAACCAGACAATGGACCCAGCAACTCATAATCCCTCCGCTGAGCTCCGGGAGGACATGATCTATGCGGTGGAGTTTCTATGCCAGGAATGGTTTGCGCTGCCCTTTGAAGAGTACCAGGAGGAGTTAGCCATCCGTCTGCAGAGGATGGTTTCTGGACTTCCCTGGCTATTTGGCGCACTAAACCCTCTCATCCAGGACTTCCTAGTTTCCACCGTACACGTCCGCCCGGATCGGCCTCTCCACTATGAAGACTCGGAGGAGGTTCAGCCCGGTCCGCTGGAGGATTCGCGGGCTGGCACGTCTCCTCCCCCTCCTTCCCGGAGAAAACGGCGTTCACGCCGTCAGCGATCCCGAGCAGCGGAGCAGTTTTCTTCCACTGCTGGAGGGCCCGAGGAGCCCGTCCAGCCTCATGCCACGTCAGCTGGAGGGCCCGAGGAGCCCGTCCAGCCCCATGTCACGTCAGCTGGAGGGCCCGAGGAGCCCGTCCAGCCCCATGTCACGTCAGCTGGAGGGCCCGAGGAGCCCGTCCAGCCCCATGTCACTTCAGCTGGAGGGCCCGAGGAGCCCGTCCGGCCTCACGCCACGTCAGCTGGAGGGCCCGAGGAGCCCGTCCGGCCTCACGCCACGTCAGCTGGAGGGCCCGAGGAGCCCGTTCGGCCTCACGCCACGTCAGCTGGAGGGCCCGAGGAGCCCATCTGGCCACCTTCTGCTTCACCACCTGTGGTTGCAGCGCCACCTCCTGCGGCTCCTGTGCCGACGCCTGCAGGACCACCACCTGCTGCGCTACTGCTTGCTGCTTCTATGCCTCAGCCTGAGGACGACGCCTCACCTAGTTCTGCCACACCTCAGTCTGAGAACTCATACAAACTCATTTCACCCACTATAGACTGTGTGTTGCTGCAACTTGAAAAGCAACCTGCCTCGTCAGCTGGAGGGCCCGAGGAGCCCATCCAGCCTCATGCCTCGTCAGCTGGAGGGTCCAAGGGGACCGTTCAGCCGCCATCTGCGGCCGCCTCGTCATCGGCTGGTCCAGCTTCGGCCTCACCTGGTCCAGCTTCGGCCTCTGCTTCGCCTGGTCCGGCCTCATCAGAGTCTTCAGCCTTGCCATGTCCGGCCTCATCAGAGTCTTCAGCCTTGCCATGTCCGGCCTCATCAGAGTCTTCAGCCTCGCCATGTCCGGCCTCATCAGAGTCTTCAGCCTCGCCATGTCCGGCCTCATCAGAGTCTTCAGCCTCGCCATGTCCGGCCTCATCAGAGTCTTCAGCCTCGCCATGTCCGGCCTCATCAGAGTCGTCAGCCTCGCCATGTCCGGCCTCATCAGAGTCGTCAGCCTCGCCATGTCCGGCCTCATCAGAGTCTTCAGCCTTGCCATGTTCGGCCTCTGCCTCTGCTGCGTCTGGCCCTGCCTCGCCTCAGCCAGAGGTCTCCGCACCTGCTGGCCCTGCCTCGCCTGGTCCTGTTGCGCCAGCTGGAGGTTCAGCCAAGCCCGTCCAGCATCCTTCCACGCCGTCGCCTGCAGCGCCATTATCTAGTCCTGGCTCGCCTGGTCCTGCCACGGCCCAGCCGGAGGTCGACGCCATACCTCTGCTTGTCTCACCTGCCAAGCCACGTCCAGGTCCAGCACGGCTGTTTCCGGAGCCTGTCAGGACAGCCTGTCGACGGAAACCAACCAAACCATCCAAGGATTATCGTCCATGCCGTCGACCACCAGCCAATTCTTGTTCACGCCGTCGACCACCGGCCAAGCCGCCCGACGGGTCTCGTCCACGTCGCCGCCGGCCGCCAGCCAAGCCGCCCGACGGGTCTCGTCCACGTCGCCGCCGGCCGCCAGCCAAGCCGCCCGACAGGTCTCGTCCACGTCGCCGCCGGCCACGAGCCAAGCCGCCCGAGTGTGGCCAGCCATATCTGCTTCGCCACTGCCACCTTCCTCATGGCCGGCCCCCTGAACCCTTGAACTATGGACTACTGTGCCATCGGCCTCCAGGTCGGCCACCTGAACTACTCCGCCATGAACTCCTTTTCTGCCGAGATCATGGTCGCCCTCCTGAAACAGGGTCTCGGACTCTTAAGCCCTTGTGTTTGGACTGAGTGCTTCAGATTCTTTGTTTTTGTGGTTTTGTTTCTAACTCTTTTCTCTTCATTTCTCAAAGCCACTCTGATCCTGGAAGAGTATTCACAATAGCACCTTCCTCACTCACTTCTGTTTTATTGCTATTATTAACAGCCAGTGTTGGTCAAGTTACTTGAAAAGTAATTATTTATTTACAAAGTATTGAGTTGTATTTTTGTTATTGACCAAATACTTATTTTCCACCCTGATTTACGAATAAATTCTTTACAAATCCTACCATGTGGATTCATGGATTTTTTTTTCACATTCTGTCTCTCACAGTTGAAGTGTACCTCTGGTGCAAATTACTGACCTCTGTCATCATTTTAGGTGGGGGAACTTGCACAATCGGTGGCTGACTAAATACTTTTTTGCCCCACTGTATGTGCTTTTCTTCAAGGGGTGTCGAAGGTCAGGAACATGAAGTTGAGTCTTTAGCGCCCTCTTCTCAGCATGAGCGCACCACATGCGTTTTTATTGAGGAAAAGCCATGTGTGGCTCTTCTGGGTTCATGTGTGCCATGAATGTCTTCCCAGGGATGTTACGTTTTGCGGAAAGGTAAAAGTTTGGTGTGTTCACAGTAATGATGTGGATTACCCAATTGCCAACATTAATATTCAGATTGACGTCAAGCTGTATTTACTTTCAGTGGGAGTTATGAGTAAACTGCCATATCAGGTTGTGTTGGGCTGTGATCTTCCCATTTTGCCAGATCTGATAGCCAGGGGAGAGGAAATCAACCCAAGTGTTCCAGCTGAGTCCATGGTAGCAGTCACCAGGTCAAAACATAAGCATCACGCAGAAGAAGGTTTAGGTTGGGGTGAATTTCCATTCGCTAACAGTGATGTTCCTGATTTTGAAGGATCAAGTTAGGGTCGCATAAGAAAGAGCAGAGCCCAGAGGCGACAGGCTAAGGTGAGGGGGACAAAGTTCACTAAACCAGTTCCAGTGCCACAATGTGACGAATTACCAGTCGTACCTGGTGAAATAGCTCAGCTTCAAAGAGAGGATCCATCTTTAACTCCCCTGTTTTCAAAAAGTGTCACAAACGCAATAGAGGTCACTGAGAGCTATTTTTCTTAAAGGGTGAGCTATTATATCGCCGCAGTAGGGTGGGAGACCAGTTGGTTGTGCCTAAGAGTTTAAGATCCACAGTACTGCAGTTAGCCCACTCAGTCCCTTGGGCAGGACACCTGGGTCAAGCCAAAACCTTCTCTCGTATGTCAACTAGATTTTACTGGCCACAGCAGTTTACAGGCACTGTGCAGTTTTGCAAGTCTTGTCCAGAGTGTCAGTTAACAGCACCAGGAAGGAAAGGTGATTTTTGGAATAATTCTCTGTTGTGCTCCTCAGTTACCAGCATCCTGGCGACTCCCTTGTTTTCTCTCTATACTCACTATCTCCGTAGCTGCTACCTGCCTCCCGCGCTGCCACTCACCTGCACGGTTACCTGTCTCACTTCACCTGTTTACCTGGAAAACGTGGCATACCTGCCTGCCCTCGTGCTCATAAAGCTTCCCCTCGATCTACCTCAATTTGCTGATCCCCACGGAGCTCTCCACTTCCTTCGCTGCGTTCTTTCTCCACATCACAAGTAAGACAAATTCACTTCACTATTCATTCATAACTTACTGTGCATGCCACTCTCCGCTAATTCTAATCTCTCCATTTCCAGGCATTCTGCCCCACAAAATTCTCCTTGGGTTTCCCTGTACTATGTTTTCAATAAACCTATATCTTCCTCGATTTTCTCTTGTGCATTGTGTCTGCTTCTGGGTCCATTGAAGTGCCACCCATAACAGCCAGCAATATTAAGAAATACTTACCAGCTACCCCTATTTGGGATGATGATGAGTGGAAGGTGGCATTTAACACTCCCCTGAGGCATTTCAAATATCTGGGGAAACCATTTGGCTTCCTTAATGCCCCAGCCATCTTCTAAGCCTCTGTTAATGACACCAAGCCAGAAAGATACTCACTCTGCAGGAGGGGGAGATACAGGAGAGGTGGAGGAAGGTCTCAGCCTGGGCATCTATTGTCTCGTGTAGTCTGGAAGATGAGTGGATGACGGGGTGGGTGCAGTTTTCTCTGTGGTGGAGTCGGGTGGGCTGTCCCAGGCTCTGTGGGGCCGGGCGGCGCTGCTGTACGGAGTATGGGGGTGCCTACTGGGGTCAGCGGGGGAGCTGGCCTCAGGGAGGGGTCACTTGCTCCTCCCTTCCTTCCCTCCCCATCTCCAGCTGCCTCCCTCTTCCCGCTCCTCCACAATCACCCACACATGCAGGGCCTTGGGGTAAAGGTGTGTCACCAGGGTGCAGGGGAGGCATCCCCCCCTGTCCCCTTCTGGCTGACTGTGCCTCAATGTTATCTCACAACTTAGACATTCAGATTACTCTCATAACACATACATATAGGATCTTGGGGGTGGGCACGCTACACGGACTCCAAATTACCATCAGGGTGTACACCTCACCCCTGGCGTCGTTGCCCACCTCTCAATTTTAAATACACGTAGACATTGAGGGCTATCAGGAGGGGCTATGCGCTTACCTGCTGCTCTCTGGCAGGTAGCTCCATGCCCTCCTGGGTTTTAAATGCACCTTAGAACACACATGCATCAACACTACATATGAGCGGGCGGAGGGAGGTTTGGAGTCTTCTCACACCCCCGTTCTCTGCGGACCTGCTGGAGCGGGGGGGCTGAGGAGGAGTTGGCCGTCCGACTGGGGTCTGGAATGTGGGGCCTCCCTGCTGCTGCGGAGTCGGGGCGGTCTGCCTCCCACCGCAGGGAAAAGGGTAACACCACCTGGGTCTGGGTGCAGTTTCCCCCTCCAGGGGCAAGGGTACCTAGACCCGGGGCTTAGAGTACGCTTGGGGAGTGTGATTGTGTGTACAGCGTCTCTTTATGTCTGTCTCCACGTTGGTTGAGTGTTGAGTAATTGCATATGAGAGCATGAGGGTGGGAATGGATGTTTGTGTCTGTGTGTGCCTGTATGTCTGTGTCATATGTCAGGTGGGTATCAGACGCCACCTCTCTGGGGACATCTCAGGCCCTCCAAGGTTTGGAGGCCTATCTCCCCCTACCACCACTTCCCCTGCCAGTGGCAGACGCCCTCAGACATCGGTGCGTTGGTGGTTCTTTGTGTCTGGGGGTGGGCGTCCAGGTACACACCGGCTCACTCCTTGGTGGCTGCTTATCGGGGCCTGGAGCCTGGGGCTCGATCGGGCTACTTCGGGGGTCGGGTGTGTGGGGATTATATCATTTTAATTTCATGTTTATTCATTCATATCCTTTCATTTGTTTATATGCTTTTATTAAGCTTTGAGTAGTGGCATTTGATTAAAGCATTTATTCAATATATACATATATAGTTTCAGTTAGATTCCTACACATATGAGAGTGGCCTCTGTCTGGTTGTGAGCTTGAGTTGGCGAGGTGAGACAGAGTGCACTGAGGTGTCTCGACCTCAGTGCGAGACACACAGTTTGCCTGCACACACACACAGTGTACAGACTTGTTTCTAGGTAAGAGTTCAGACATATTTTGCTTGTAACTACATTTTGTGCCTGCAGAAGTGACAGTTTTTTGTAGGATGTGGTTTTGATGATCCAGAAATAAGCAGAGTAAGATCAACAGGAAGCATCTGGCGTCGAGACGGATAAAATGTTCTTTTTGAATGTGTCAAAGGTTGTGGTTATTGTAACTTATGCGTGTCATGTATCTGCTTTGACACATGAAGGGGCGTAATAATACCCTGACGTATAAAACATTCTGAGTATGCTTTCTTTGGGGGATTTATGCTGAGGATTGTGATGGTGTATTTCCTCCACACGTGTGTTTAATAAAATCATTGTTTTGACGCACTTGTGGTCGTTTGTCTCTCACCTCAATCACGAATCGGGACAGGTGCCCTCGGCCTCTCGGCCTGGGGCTCGGTCACTCTGCCACAGCTGGCTGCCAGCGGAGCTCCCGGGCACGTCACTGCAACCCCCCCCTGGCTTACGCTCCGCGGCTGCTGAGTGACCCCTCATCTGGGACTCTCCTCAGCTCTTTCTGGGACAGTGGCGCAGCTGCCCCTCTGTTGGTCTTGCTTGGTCTCGTGTTCTGAGGGCCTCCGGATGTCTGGAGTTTTGATCTCCTCCATACCTGCTTCATGCCCTGGTGGACGGGGCTGTGGCTCCCCACACCCTCTAACAGATCATTACATGTAGGAACCTTTTAAAAACAAGCGTGTTCATGCTCACAGGTGTACACACGGGTGCTCACACACACAAACTACACCCTTTTTGGCTCCTACCTTAAAGCACACTGCGCTACTAACTAATAAAGATCAAATAAACTATGACAATCAAGTGGACCAGTATAGCAAAAGGCCCACTTGGGAAAGTAAATCTGTTGGGCATTTGTCTTGGCCTTCAGACAATAATTCTGATTGCTACAGTGCCAGACAGGACATACAAAACAAAAAAAAAAGCCAGATAGATACCCTGTCTCACCAGGTGCAGTCAGTTCTTGGGCACCTAGGGCCCTGGGGCCATGTTCTCAGCTCGTGCCATGGTGGTGGTGGGGCTGGCTGCTCTCTTGTTAATTTGTGTATGCATACTTTCTTATATTTTTCCCGTTCCAGGTTTTGTTGTTTTATTTGTTTTGTTTTTGTTTTCTTATTTTGCAGGTGCAGCCAAAGAGATCCATTGCACATTTCTATTTCTACTCTTGTACACTATTTAATGATTTCTCTTTTTTTTCCCCTACCTGCTCGCTTGGACATTGCTATATTGGAAATGAATTGTAATAATGGACGTAACACAAATTTAACCTAATAAATAAACCAAAAAATGTAACACACATGTAACACATAAACAAGAGGAGCCTATAGAGAATTAGAGCCTAATGAGAATAGAGCTCATCTTGGTAAAGCAAATGTTTTTTGGAACATCACATTCAGATTGCAAAAGCTGCCAGACAGGACAGGCTTAAAGAAAAATAAAGTTACAGAGGTCAAATAGTTGACAAGTTGTGTAACATTATCTTCTATCAAAATGAGATTCTTCCAAGTGCTGATTACTTAATAATAAATAAAGCTGTATGTGGGTAGAGTAGACAGAATGGCCATATTGTGGTTATAAAATAGGTGTTTCCCCTGCACTATTAGATAAAGACACTAGATGTCTCTCTAAGCCAAGTGATTCTTAAGGTTCTGTTTATTGTCTATTCCTCAGAAGTTAATCTAATTTGGTCTTCTTTCCTTTTCAGAAAGGCACATGACCATCCTGTGATTGCTGGCATTTTTTCCATCCTTTTATATATCCAAGTCACTGGAACTACAGGCAGTGGAATTCCAAACTAAACTTGTTCATTTAGTTTATGGCAAAATGCATTCAGTTTATTGGGTCATTGCAGTTCTCCTGGCAGTTGGCTCATCTGAGATTTGTTATGCAGGACCTCTCCATGCTCAGTGCAAAGTAGAATGGTATGATGTATTTTCTCTGTATACAATTTGTTTTTTTGTTGCTGTCGTTCTTCTAGCTTTGCCTTAAAATAATGTGATAAACATGTATCTGAAGTAATGCTTAGTAAATATTCTTTTATGCATCGTAATGTTAGTCTGCCTCTGCATGTAAACAGTACTTTGCCTTTCGTTTCTTTCTTTGTCGTCAATGCAATCTCAATAGAGGAAAGTATCTTCTATATCAATATGTAAACCTAAGACATGCAATAATTAATATGTGTATAAATATTATATTCTTCTATATGAAAGTATTAAAGCATATGTAATGGTTATTTTGTAATTGAAACAACTCTGTATGCTTTATAGAACAATAATGAGATCACATTTCTCGGTAGTAACAACTGAACTGGCCTGTAAAATCACTGAGCTGCCACCAAAATGTAATTTATTGTGTAAATTGGAAACTTCTTGAGCTTAGCCATAGTTTACTATAAACTGGATTGAGGCAATATTTTTCATAAAGAGCACTGGTCTCACCTTTCTGTCATTCTTAATTGGCTAAAAATGTCATAACACAAACTTGCAAACTTTTAAAATGCCTTAATTAAATGAAATACATGTAATCTTTCATCATATAAAGCTTCCTTGTAATATAAAAATATATGGTGTAAGATTTAATAATCAAAAAGAAGTAAATAGTGATAATTACCTTTTGTCAGCAGTTAAAAAAAAAGCCCATCTTTTGTTTCTTACAATAGACAAATTCTAAATAGTCTCAAGTAACACTCACAACCAATCTCCACTAGATGGGACCATTTGTTATAGTATTCCAAGGTGATGCAACACTAGCAATTACTACACTAAAGTAGCTATGCTTGTTTTATGCCATGCAGGTACTTTGGGATACCATGTCAGGTAGTTTATGAATCCCTGGTTTCACAGATTAAGAAATGGGAAACCATGGCTAGCTGCACTATGGGAGGAGAAAAGTGCCTGTACAAGGTATGTGAAGTCACACCCACACACACATAATATTATATAATTGTATTATTGAGTTCTCTTTAACCTTAATTCTGTTCTGTAGAAACAATACATAGATTAACAAATTAATTAATTTCTGCCTCCAGTTGCACTCTGCCTCAGTTCACTTCATATCTGCCAAGCACACTACTCCCTTTAAGAAGAATGTGTATGACATTAACTTTCGATTGGTCTCCTTTCACTTCTACACTTGCTGTCATGTTTCGGTAGGTTATCTCTCTTCTCTGATTTATTATATGACAGGTTAAAAAAACAAAATTAGCAAACTGTCTATTGTCAATAATTTTGGTTTCTGTATATTTGGTTCACTGTACCATGCTCTCCCCTTTCTCTTCTGATGCATCCTTTCTTTTCTGTCTTCATTTTTATTTTTCTGTCTTTCTCACCACCTCACCTTCTGTTTATTTTTGTTATTGCTTACCTTTTGCATTTGTATGTTTTATTTAACAAATATGGCCTTTTTTAAAAAAAATTAATTAATTGATCTACTTAATTTCTAGGGCATGTCTATCTCTGAAACCTGGTATGCCATTAAAGACCATGGCACCAACTACTGCAACCTTTATAACCTGATTGAAGGTAAGGTTTGATAAAAATTGTGACATCCTTTTGCAATTCCTGGGCTTCACTGATAAGTTTGTCCTACAAGTGGTAACATGTTAAAGTAATTACATATTACTGGAGGCAATAAGGTAAGTAAGGTTTTATTAAATAATTAATCATCTAGAAAGCATCACTCCTTACTGTGTCATTTACATGGATATGAATGGATATTAATGGCTTAATAAGCTCATATATAACATTGAATGAAAACATAGTTTATAAAAAATATTACATCCACTACAAACAAGTTATTTAGGAGCTGTTAATGGGTCATAGTATCATTTTAAAAAGCCAAGGAAATCATTAGCAAAGTTCTTCTAGTCATTGCATTTATACATATAATGATTAAGATGAGCTTGTTGTTTGTGTGTTAAAAGATGTGTTATAATGTCTTATTTCATATTGTAATTAATTGTTATTTCTGCATTTACAAGTTGTTAGTTCAGTATTTTCTATGACCTCATCTAAAGTGATGACCATCTATACCAGGGGTCCCCAATCCCAGTCCACAAAGGCCAGTGTCCCTGAAGATTTTAGGTCTCACCCTGGGTCAACACACCTGAATCACATGATTAGCTCATTGCTAGGCCTCTGGAGAACTTCAAGACATGCTGAGAAGGTAATTTATCCATTTAAATCAACTGTGATCGGTCAAGGACACATCTAAAACCTGCAGGGACACCGGCCCCGTGGACTGGGATTGGGGAGCCCTGATCTATACCTTATAAAGGATTTATAAATGAAAATGAAAGGACAGCAGAACTCAAGCAAGTCTCCCAAAAGTTGATTCTGCAATTTGCATATTAATGATCAAGGTACTACAGGCCTTTTGTGTTCTGTTTGCTCATACCTCTTTCTCTTCTCATTTGTTCAACAGGAAGTGGTCTAACTGAATCCAGGGGTTATAAAGAGGTCACCAGTGACTTCCTGTGCACCCAGCGTTCCTCTGCTAATTGTACTGTCTACTGACTGAATATTTACAATAAACAGAGATCACCACTGTGAAGCAAGGACAATCACCCAGTTTTGATCTTCTTAGTTATTGACAACAAAAAGAAGTCATTTGCAGATTGTATAAGAATCTATACAGTGTGCCCTTACCTGTTTGCTACTGTTGACAAGGAGGATTTTCATTATCTGTAACTCTTATACAAATTATGTATAGCATGCATTTAGATGTTCAGTTTATTCAAGTATAGTTTTAATGGACCCTGTTTAAACATGAACAAAGGCTGGCCCCCAGTTAAATATTTTTTATTTAGCTTTTAATGCATATGACATGCTTCCAAATGTTTCAGAATGAAGTCTTGCTTTAGTAATAAACGATTTATATATAAAATAATAGTCAATGTAAAACAATACCTGAGATATCAGTCACACAAGTACAAATAAACAGTGGTTGGTGAGTTATCACATTTATTTATTTTATGTTTTATTTATTGCTGTCTGCTTAGCAACCAGCTGCAGCAGCCAGCTGGATACCCAGAGGTTTTGCATACAACACCCTCGACTTCTCAGTGACCACCTTCAATCTCAAAGATCACTTAGAGTGGGTGGCAACCTGTCCCTCTTCCACTCTGTAACTGTGACTGTAATCACTCTCAAACAGATTGACAGAGATTTGCAATTAATCACAAATTTGCAATTAATGTAATTATAAATGCAGATTCATTTCCAATATATTGTACACAAAGCTGACACAAAAATCTGACTGTGGCAATTTAAGGTCAGTTGTGTCATTTAAATTCTCCAATATGAATTTCTGCAATTCATATTGGAGAAAAAAACTGAGTCATGTTCACATTTACATACATTAATGTTTTGTGTTCTTCTATTATTTGCACAGTCCATCTGGAAACTATTCACAGTGCTTCACCTGTTCCATAGTTTCTCTTGTTACAGCCTTTTTGGATGGATTAAATTCATTCATTCATTCATTAAATTCAACCTGCGCAGCCTTGCAAATTTTACCAGCCACGCTCGTTGCAACATGACTGGGTTTAGTGGTCTGGAAAATAGTCCCTGGGGTCTGTTACTTTTAAAGGTTGGAGTAACCTGGAAGTGCTATTGATACCGATGTAAACTAATACTCTGTGAAGCAGTAAAGGTAAAAATCAAAGGGTTAAGAAGGTAATGTACACAATTTAGAGTTTTGAATGTGGGATAATTTCTCAAAGCAATTTTCCCAGGAACAAAGCAATAAATAAAAAGTAATAATTATGATAATAACAAATAATCACATCACTTGAATTATAATTATCTATTGAACCTACTCTATGGTATTGCTCACTTTGTTCTGATCTTTCAGAGGAGAGAGGTTGGAGAGAATAGGCATGCCTTGTCCCTTCTGTGTAGATATGACCCAATAAGACAGGATTCAAGTCCTTGGAAGTTGTAATCCAGTAGGAGACCATGGAATTGGAATTCCGAATCCTCTTGAAATTATAATCTGACAGGGGAAAAAAAAAAAAATGGATTCTCTCTGGACATCCAGTCACCGTTGTTGATATTTAATCACCCAGTGTCCAGCCACAACTTATCATCCTGTCTCTCTGGACATTTCTTCCTGTTAAATGGGAGTTTTTCCTTCCCACTGTTGCCAAAGTGCTTGCTCATAGGGTGCGTCATATGATTGTTTGGTTTTTCTTTTTTTCTTTGTATTAT
Source organism: Haplochromis burtoni (assembly GCF_018398535.1). Lineage (NCBI taxonomy): Eukaryota > Metazoa > Chordata > Actinopteri > Cichliformes > Cichlidae > Haplochromis > Haplochromis burtoni. The sequence goes on from NW_024582670.1 coordinate 39,290, forward strand.
TGTAGGATATTTAGCTTACAAAATAAATCACCTTGAGGCAACTGCTGTTGTGATTTGGTGCTATAGAAATAGCATTTAATTGAATTGAGTTGAACTCCATACGAAGGAGACTAGAGGACAAGCTCAAGACAGCACAAAGGGCTGGTGCAACACCAGAGGCCAACTTCAAGCCAACAGTAAACGTCACCGTCAAGTACAGGATCTACCAAGAAGATGCTCTGTCCCCACTGTTCTGCATAGGCCTGAACCCCCACAGTAGGCAAGGCAACATTGCAGACATCAAGGACAACGATACGTACCTGGGAATCATGAGGGGACCACTAGAAATGCCTCAACCACCAAGTCCTGCAGACTCAGTTGAATGGGAAGAACAAGATCTGGGCAATCGACACCTACACCCTGACAGTCATCAGATCTGCAGGCCAAAGGAATAGATAGAAGACACTGACATAAAAACAAGACAGTGCAGCCAGCATCAGTCCTTAGCCACCTTCCTTTCACCTAGCGTACAATGTAATAGTGAGATGCCATAACCAAATGGCTAGCATAGTATACTGGAACATTTGTGGTGAGTATGGCCTGGAAGAGAATGAGGATGACCGAGCTAACATCCTATGGGACTTCTAGGCACATGTGGACAAACTGTTGAAGGCTAAGTATGAAAAGCAGTTTATAATTTTAAAACACAGAAAAGCTAATTATGTCAAAATTAATAACATTTGAGTGTCCAAATTCATGCACAAACTGAAGTCTTACAGTTTGATTTTAGATGCTAGTTATTTTATTCAAGTCTACTAAAATGTTCGACATTGATTTTACTCAGTTTCATTGACTGTACTTTATTATAGCCCATAGTGAAATGCATTTTATTAATTTGTCTCATCTCAAAATACCAATTGGAGAGAATGTGATGTTTTTTATATAATTTTTTTTAAAGAAGTCATGACCATTGAGAGCTAAAACAATACAAGGCTCAACAGATATCTGACACTATATAAGTGGCTTAAAATCAAAAATTCTTCTGAATCGTGGTGTCATGCCACTTCACATTTTCACTGACATCTGTATGTGTTTGAAAATTACACAAAGAAGTAGCTATCAAATTGAATGTAAATCACTGAATGAAAGGTGAAGCACTATAAAGGACAACAACATTTTTTTATTTTAATTTTTTTTATCTCTGTCACTCCAGTCACTTTTATTCAGCTTCCCTCCTCTCTAGCCCTCTGTGTAGCTGACATGCATGCACTGGTGTCATAGTCAATGTAAATTCAGTGATTCAGTTGTTTACACAACACATATTTTTGTTACGCTTATAGTGTCAAGTTATGTACACAAAACCTGACTAGCTACTCAGTAAGCTTACTTCAAAATTAGGGTTGGCAACCGTCCCATAAAAATGGAATCATCCCGTATTGAGCTAATAAGCGACGCACTTTCTCCCGTAATACAGTGAGAATCAAAAGTAGTCTATAACTTTTAATGGAATTAACACTTTGTTTGAAAACATAATTCCCAGCCCCTCTCCTGCTTTGTGACCAATGAGCTGACAGCACACTTATGACAATTCGAGTATGACAATTCAGATTACCGCTCATCTCATTGGTCGAGGAAAGGTCGCTTACGGAGAAAATACCGGAAGACAACAGATGACCACAACAAGAAGCATGGCCAACAGGGAAACAAACGCCGACACTGCGGTGCAAGTCTCGGACGACAGTACACCTAAAGCTGGGCAGACACTGTGCGATTTTCAAACTGCACGATTGACTCGCAGGGGTTAGAAGTTGGTAGGTCACGATGCAGGTCTCACACTATACCGCCCGATGCTCTGATGCGACCTGAGTGCTCACACTGTGCCTCCATAAAATGAAGGTTATAACAGAAAATCTGTCGCTCGCTCTCTCTGTCTTTCACTCACACAGACACACCACCACCATCAACTTTGCTAAATTGCTAATGAAAAACATTGATCAGGCAGCTGTGATTGAGCAGCAATGTAAATCCAACTATTTTCACGGTTGTTGTGGTCGTGATAATTTTGTGAGGCCACATCGAAAAGGCTCGGATGAGCTTTCCAAAGTTCTACAAGTTGTGCCTCCATCGCTTGTGTCCAGATCACACGCTGCACAGCCGTGCTGCTCCGTCTTTTTCACCGACGTTTACGTGTCCACCAGGCCACGGCAGAAGCAGATATGGTATGTAAACACTGGTTTGTTTTTTTTAAACCCTCTGGTTAAGGTTAATATGGGCATGTGCAGTGAATATCAGCGCTATGTGGCCAGAAGTGTGATAATATAATTTATTTTGTGTAATAAACAACTGCAAGGATAGATGATTACAACAAATAGATGACTAATACATAAAAGTAATACATAGATTAATAATGATGATGAGTTATGATGCGTAATCATGGGAACAAGTGGGTTTACAAACAGGAGCAGCTTTAAGTTAAGCAGGACAGAGTTCTTTTAAAGAAAGATTTACTTATATTCTCAAAAGTTAAGCATGACAGGCTTCTGTTTAAGAAAGAGACCTGTTTTACTGTGTTAATGTTGTCATTTTGAGCTAAAAATAAATGGCTAAATGATCATTTGTTTCCCATATGGTCATATCACAAAGAATATGCATCTGCTTAAATCAAATTCAAGTCAAATGGTTAAAAAATAATTTCACACACAAAAAAAAGAGCTACAAAATTCACCACACTGGGAAGGGTGAACTGGGTTGCCCGGCCCTGGCCACGAGGTGTCCCTTATTTATTTTTCAGGGAGTTGGCAACCCTACTTCAAAATGAGGGCTAATATTAACCAAAGTCACAATTCCTCTCTAGAACTGATGACATTTAAAAAATAAAAATCTATTACCAACCAAGTCGTCTTAAAGAAAAGACTAACATTATTTTTGGGTAACAACTTATTTGATGAAAGTTTGACATTGTCTTCTGTCTTACTTGCCTGTTCTGGACCCTTGGTAAAAACAGGAGTTAAAAAAGAAAACAGCACACACCAATAGAGAGCCACATGGTGTGAATATAGCTGTTGATACTGCTCAGAGGTGAGGTGCAGTATGACGAGGGGCATCATTCTTTCTGACACTTAAACCAGTTTTCGCTCTTAAAAATGATGGTGAAGTGAGGAGGGAGTCACAGAGAGAAAATACACCCTCAGCTGCATGTGGATTGCAGGGCAGCTTTTATTAAGGGAGCAATATGCTCAGCTGGGCTTTGCCATCCATCACTACCCCCCATCCCCACTCCCACCCGTACCCCTTGCACCAAACACACACACCAAAGTCAAATGTTCTCCAACCATTCACCGTTGTGTATCTCTACTTTCAGACTCCAACTGACTAGCAGGCACCTGTAATAACAAACATGGTATTTTAGCAAAATGTCCATAGAGTTGTAAAGTGCATAAATGAAATATGTATTCAGGCCTGTATTTATAAGTCCTATATTTGCATGCATCTAAATTAATATAAAACTAATAATAAACTTCAATTTAAAAAAAATGAAATCCTCCTGCAATAGTAGTAGTAAGATAATGTAATGACTGTTTCGAATTATATAGATCCCTTATATTTTTGCAAAAATAGCAGCATCTTTTAAGGTAAGTCTCAAACTGTTCACACCTCAGTTTGCACCGTTTTTCTCATTTTACTTTGCAAATAATTTCAAGGTTCACAAACCTGAAGCATCTGCCTCGAGTGTCTAGGTCTAAGTTACCGGCTAGTGTTTTTCTGTCCCTGCCTGTGTTTTCCTGGATCCGATCCGGGGCGGAACAAAGTCCACTCTCACCCATCCGCCGCTCGTCAGCAACAATCAGCGTAGCTGCATTTAAGTCATGGCCATCTCTTCCTCACCGGTCTGTCAGGTACCTATGGTGACAACACGGCTTCATCGTTTTTTGATTTATTCTTCAACAATTGTGTCCTCTGGTTGTGCCTGCAGCTTCCCTCACCTCCACTCTCATCATTGTCACTGTTTGCAGCCACGTGCCGGCTTCTCATTCACCTCCACCAAAAAGTACGGATTTCCCTCACTTTGCCTGCCTGCCCCCTGCTCGCCCCTGTTTCACCCCCATCTAAGGACAGGAAGGAAAACTCAACCATTCATCCGTCTCCCACTCACTCTGGCTCCCGGGCCTTGTAATACAGTCCTGATCAAAAGTTTAAGACCACTTGAAAAATGGCAAAAAATCATATTTTGCATGGTTGGATCTTAACAAGGTTCAAAGTAATAGTAGTAGTAGAGCTTCAGCAACAAGAGGAAATGGGAGTCGGACAAAACATTTTTTGAGTATGGAATTTATTGGAAACAAACCTTAAACTCAAAGAAGCTGTTTAACAGTTGATCAAAAGTTTAGGACCACACCCCCAAAAACCCCTTAAACCCCCCAAAACAGAAATCAAAGTCACAAACATGAACTCAGTAATGAGTAGCGTGGGTAGGTCTGAGCATTGAGTAGGTCAATGAGTAATGAATAGGTCTGAGCATTTTTGCAAAGAAAACTGCCCCTGCAACCTGCATAGGTGGAAGAAATTGGATATGGGTTAAAATATTAACTCATATGCCGGTAACATTATTGTAAACTATATTACATCCACATTTATTTAATAAGTTTTGGCAACTTACTGCAAATTGCACTGTATACAGTTTTATACGTCATGCCATAGTTTTTGCTCCACGTAAGCTGTTAGATTTATACAGAGAATGCCCAGCTGTAACCCAGCAATTTTCCAGCAGAAGAGTTTTATATCAAAAAAATATTATTCCTTAACTACCTTTTATTGATCTCACTTGCCATGTTGTTTCTGACAGAAAAACAAATGTAAAAGCCAACCACATCTAAAGGTTCAGGAATGACTCTTTTACCATAATGTAAGCAGTAACTGTACCCTGCTAACAAACAAAGCATATAATAATTAAGCATACCTGGTCATCATCAGGAGCTGAAATGGAACAAAAACAATCTCCGTTTTTGAACTGTCACCGACCCAAATGCACAGACAATACAGACACTGGCTGGATCTGCTTAAAGTGAAGTGGACTGAAAGAGCTCAGTGCTAATTTCAGATGATGAACATAGCTAGTTCATAGCTAGCTGAACCCAGAGTGAACATGACTGTATGGCATTTCACAAGTCACGTCTCTCAAAATGTCTGTTAGTGGCAGTCTATAAAATGACATTTATATTCAGAAATCTTCTGCATACTGCAAAAGAGAGTTGCATGACGGAGATTAACTAATTGTCCAAAAACGTGCTTTCACTCTGGATTACTTTAAAAGGTTACAGTGATAAAGAAGAAATTTGTGTCTCATAACTAACTCCACTCATCAGACTTACATTGGAGTAGGTTTGACTTCAAAATAGCCTTGGCTTTCACAGATCATTTTTAATTGACAGTTTTCTGTCTGTCAGACATGTTTCATCCGCCCCTTTCTGTGTCCGCATGTGAATGTATTTCACTCCACCCTGATCTGTCCAATTTAAGGCTAGTTTGCATTCAACTTGCATTACTGCACATGTCAGTGTTGTTTATTCAAAAGTAGAATGCATAGCATTGTGATGTTTCAGCGTTATCGGTGCATGATTTAAAAAAAAAAACAACACTCATTCACTTTACCACTCCTCTCTTCCTTTTCTTGGTCATTTTCTTTCTTTCTTTCTTTTTTAGTAGCTCAGCCTCACTCTTCACATTCTCTGCTGTCCTTAGTTCAAAGGCTGCCAAATCCTTCCCAAACCAATTAGAGTGTGTATGTAAGGTCCTCAAGGGGGCCCTGTGGTGACAGAACAGGGTATAGAGTGGCAAGGGGTCTGAAGAGGCAATCACAGTCTGCACTGTTCAACAATATCACAAAGCAACAACAATAGCAGGCCATAAATCAGAACACTGAATAGACATTGACTTGTTGGATATGGGGAGACAGGAATAGTGTTTGGATGAAGAAGCAGGAAAGACAAAATCACCAAAAGTATACTCTACCAAATGTACACAAATATATATAGTATGTAATGAATGTAATCAGGCATTAAAACAATGTCACAAATGCAATCTCTGCAAATATCTGTCTAATATTTAGAAATATTAGAAATAAAAATGCATGTTTATAGTGTCTCATTCTAGAATATATCCAAAAACATTTTCTTAATTTATATGAAATGGACAGACCAGTTCGAGATCTTTTCTTAATTTTTACGTTGTTTTTGAGTAGACGTGCTATTAAAATGCTATGGAAACACTGGTGACTCATCACAACCAAGAACCCAGGTTTTTTGGTTTGTTTTTCACACTATTTTTATATGTATATTTTTAAAGTAAAATGGTGGTAGGATGTGTTACATGGTACAAAAAAAAGTTCTACATGTGCTGTCTTTCTCAGTATATGTTATGGTCCTAGGTCATTGACCCAGCATTTTGAGTTTTGTTGTGGAGTCAAGATTCTTTCTTTTGCACAAGGGGTTGTATTTAAATTCAAGTCCTGTGCAGTTTAATCTTGAGTTTTGCTTTTTGTAATGAGTTTGTTATCTATATTTCTGATTCTAGTTTTGTCTCCAAGTTCCATCTCTGTGTCTTGTCTTCAGCGTATCTTGTGGAAGTTACTCTGTTGCATTTTGAGAGTCCTTTCTCTTGTGTGTGTTATGTTCAGTTTTGCCTCTCCTTTCTTGTTACTCCTGATTTCTCGATGCTGTGCTCCCAGCTGTCTCCACTTCTCTAATCACCATCTTGTGTGTATGTTCGTGTGTGTTCCTGACTCATGTTTTGTTAAGTTCGCAAGTCTTCAGCAAAAAAGCTGTTTTGACTTTTACCTCGTACGTTCGCAGTCCTGCACTTGGGTTCTACTTTGCCTGCCAGACCATAAAACCTGACAATATTAAGTAAATTATTTTTTAAAAATCATCTATGGATGGATGAAAGTTTTTTTTTTGTCTCTTTCCTTTTTTCTTTTTCATTGCTCTTTACATGCCGCAGTACAGCAGGTGTATAGAAAGTCATCTGTAATATGATACTCTTAGTAAACACACAAAATACATATATACTACTGTTCTCAGCTATTCACACAGTATCATATCCTCGCCCTGGTTTGGGTTGCTTTGATTCATATAGCTGTCATAGTTTTCTAATTTTTTTGACCCAAAGAGCAGCCTGCAACCATTAGAAGACTTTAAAGGTTTATTTACAAGTGAGTGTTAAGCAGCAAGATCACCACTGATGAGCGTCTTTAGAGGAGGAGACAGACTGTCAGGTATGGCTACTGCCATAAGGAGTTTTAAGTCTAAGGAGTCTAATCTGACCATCCCAACTCGCCACGTGAAAGAACAAAACACTGTCCCACTGTCCCAATACCTGGCAGTAGTACGTTGTTTTTCCATCCATCCATCCATTCGCTTCCGCTTATCCTTTTCAGGGTCGCGGGGGGCGCTGGAGCCTATCCCAGCTGTCATAGGCTCCAATTTGATTGTATTTGTAGCCAGTCTGGCAGAGCCAATAGTGATGGGTCGGTCGCGAACGAAATGGCTCTTAGAGCCGGTTCTTTGACGTGAACGACGCGAGTCGGCTCCTTATCGCGAGCCGTTTTTTTTTTCTTTCTTTCTCTCACCCTCTCTCTCGTACGGAGCCCCGCAGGGGACATGGGAGAAAAAAAAATTAAGACGGACTTTTGCGAGATCTCGCAAAACTTACTCGGGATCTCGCAAAACTTTTGCGAGATCTCGCAAAACTTTTAGCTGCATTCTTCGGACGCCGGCTCGAAGCCAACCGGGAGGTTGAGGCACGATGTGCCGGGAAAGTGGTGTTCCTCCCGGCTGTAGTAGGTCTCGACCTCCCGTTAGCTTCGAGCTAACGGGAAGAATGCGGCTAAAACTTTTGCAAGATCTCGCAAAAGTTTTGCGAGATCCCGAGTTTGTTTTGTTTTATAACATGTATTTGAATAATATATTAATGCTTGTGTATAAATACACAAACAATACACATATGCTTTCATGCGTTCAAATGTGTAATTTAGGTGATCTAGGTAGCTCTGTTTTGGAAGTTCAGTTCATGCTAGAAATGTGTTTTGGAGTTTGTATGTGCTTTTTGGAGTTTGTACGTGTTTTGTCTCTAGGGGCCACTGCATATATTTATGTATAAACATATATAAATAAAACCACTTTTTTTTACATTAGTAATTCCTTTTGTGCATAATTTTATATTATTGTTAATAATAAATTAATTAAAGCAACAAAACAACCTGAAGAGCCGGTTCGGAGCCGAAAGAGCCGGCTCTTTTTAGTGAGCCGAACCAAAAGAGCCGGTTCTCTAAAAAGAGCCGGAAATCCCATCACTAAGAGCCAACTGAATAAATTGGGAAAACAATAAAATACTTTTTGTGTAATTCCTTCATTTTATGGGAATTACTGTTTCTTGTTTACTTCTAAAACTAAAGCCTCTTTTGTGCAAGGCCAATAAAGATATTCTTAATCCTGGCAAGAGGGCCACACAGCTTCTCCAGTGATGATGGAAAAGAAACCTGCAACTATCACATTCTCCTTAAATGCTTCCCTTGCTTCTTAGATAGGTGATAGTCCGATTTTGTTGGAAACATCATCTATTACAATTAGTGTAGATTTCACATGCCAATTTATCCAACACTAATTCCCCCAGCAGCTTAAACACAGTTACATGCACTTACACATATAACTGCATACAACAGTGGCAACTGTCTATGAGTACCTCCAGAAAGATAGCATCTATATTTGAGGATGACAAACTTGACAAAAATCTGAACTTTGGGTAAAATGGATTAGTTGCTGACCAGAGTAAAAAATATTCATGACTGGCACAGAGAAAAGTGGAAATTTTATGGTTGTGATTTAGGGTTTTTTGCTTTCGCTGGCACTAGATACCTCACAGTCACTCCTGTATAACTGCGAGTTACCCAGAAGTGGCATTCTTCATTGGAATGAAGGAAAGCACTCGTTTGTCAGAAGTTCTTTAGTTGGTGTTAAGCAGTGGAACTGGATGCAGCCTCTCTGTTGTTCTGCTCTGGTCCATCACTCAACCTTCAACAACCTCATTAAATCTGACAGAACATGAGCTCAGCCTGTGAGGGCAGGAAGAGAAGGACTGGATCATGAGATATATAAATAAAGTTTGACAATGACCCAGTAACCTCCTCTGCGTTCATAGCAGCAGACTGATTGCCATGGATTTTTTTGTGTTCCTAAATGATAGTGTTCCACTAGGCACTAAAATTTCTCAATATCTCATTTGCTTGTTCTTTTTACCTTTTATTTTACATATGTGTATAATTCTGCTAATACAAAAGGTCTCCTTCATCAGTCCTTGTAACTGATTATTTTGAGAGGAATGTTGTTTTTTTTCTGTTTGCTTGTTTGTTAAACCACTTAACACTGACCCATGAGCCATTCAAGCATAAAAAGGCACTAAACTGAATGACTAAAACAGTGCTGAGTCTATAAAGTTGCTAAACAATCAGCTTAGTAATTAACCCGTTTTAAATTGTATCTTTAGGCACTTTGTGACTTGCAGCTTGTCAGAAAAAAAAGTTTTTCTTTTGCCTTGTTGGCTAACCTGAAACAACAGAGGATTCCGACACAATCCTACAATACCGTGGAGTGATGACGTAACCTCTGCTCTTCCTTTTGGCCTAAACACCAAGGCCAACTATAATGATAATCACCATGCAGGAAAAAGCAATTCAGTGGACATGAATGAGTGAATGAATGCTATTTAGCAGCTCTATCTTAGACAAAGTTGACCTCAGCTAGGTTAACAGCAATATCACTTACATAGTAGTGATGGGTCGTTCGCAAACAAAATGGCTCTTAGAGCCGGTTCTTTGAAGTGAACAACGTGAGCCGACTCCTTATCGCGAGCCGTCACGTGTTTTTTTTTTCTTTCTCTCACCCTCTCTCTCGCACTTTTTTCCCCGCTTCACTCTGCACGCCAGCCTTGTGGTTTATGCTAGGCAGAGGGGGGAGGGGCGGTAGTTACACTCAGTAGCACACGAACAGAGCCAGAGGGAGAGAGAGAGAAAGAGAGCCAGGGACAACAACCAGTAGCACAGGAACAGAGCCAGAGGGAGAGAGAGAAAGAGAGCCAGGGACAACAACGTCACATTAGAAAGGTATAGTAATCATCCACAACTATTTTCGGTTGCAGATGATAAAGGATTCAGAAAGTTTATTCATGCAGGCCCATATGACAGAGAATATGCATCTTCTTTGTTTTCATATTTTAATTTATATTTAATTGTGTTGTGGTTTGCAGTGTTTTGTGTTGTTTCACTTTAAATTTGTAAAAGGAAAAAGCTGAAAATTTAAATAGTATGTATTATATGATTTATTTATTACATTTTATGTGGAGTGAATAAATAAAAGTATATTTACGGTGGCCCCTAGAGACAAAGCACATACAAACTTCAAATCACGTACAGAACTCTGAAGCATGTACAAACTCCAAAACACGTAAAAACACGTACAAACTCCAAAACACGTAAAAACTTAAACTACCAAACTCCGAAGCACGTAAAAACTCGAAGCACGATAAAAACTCAGAAGCACATAAAAACTCAAAACACGTACAAAAGACAACAGAAGTGCTCCAGGATGCTGGGCGCAGTGTTGAGCTTTTGTTATCTTGTGGCTACACAAGCCAGCAAGTACCAACGACCGGATTTGGTGTGTGGTAGTAACAGGTAAATGAACTTTTTTTAAAATTATTTGAATATATATGAGTGCCTGTGTATAAATACACAAACAATACACACATGCTTTCAATTGTGTAATTTAAGTGATCTAGTAGCTCTGCTTTGGAAGTTCAGTTCATGCTAGAAATGTGTTTTGGAGTTTGTACGTGTTTTGTCTCTAGGGGCCACCGCATATATTTATATATAAACATATATAAATAAAACCACTTTTTTTTACGTTAGTAATTCCTTTTGTGCATAATTTTATATTATTGTTAATAATAAATTAATTAAAGCAACAAAACAACCTGAAGAGCCGGTTCGGAGCCGAAAGAGCCGGCTCTTTTTAGTGAGCCGAACCGAAAGAGCCGGATCTCTAAAAAGAGCCGGAAATCCCATCACTATTACATAGGTTAATGTTGGATAGTGACTTATTTACGATATGGCTTGGGTTTTCCCCCTCCGTTTGTTTTTATTATTTTTTTAAGCAGTTCGTGGACATTTAATGAAGTGTTATTATATTAACATTAACCTCTCACACTAACCTGCTCACCTGATGAAGATCCTGGAGCGGCTGGTCCTCGCTCAGCTTTGGCGCCTGGTGAGCTCATCACTGGACCCACTTCAGTTTGCCTACCAGCCTGGCATTGGAGCGGATGATGCCAGTCATTCACCTCGTGCATCGTTCCCTCGCTCACCTGGAGACCGCTGGGAGCACTGTGAGAATCATGTTCTTTGATTTCTCCAGTGCCTTTAACCTTGAGCATCCCTCAAAATTTATACCCACCTTTCCCTTCGTACCCAAAATGGTCCCCTGACAAAAGGTGATATAGCAATATCATATATGAATTTTTTTTCTGATTTTTTTCACATCAGATCTTTTAAACAACTTCAGACCTAACCACAGATATAAAGTTTTTCATTATTTTTTAAATATTTTTTAGGTTTTTATGGCTTTATTGTCATAAAAACCCCTGTTTTTTGGGGGTGAAAAACCCACAATATGA
>NW_024582670.1:51014-61071 GCF_018398535.1 Haplochromis burtoni
TATGCAATATTTTCAAAAAATGACTTGCAAATGGAAGTATTTGGCATGAAGTTATTACAGCCTTGAATAGGCAAATAATTCATAACAACATTGATTTGGATGCATTATTATTTTTGGAACAATGAAAATTTATTGTAAAAACAAACTGAACTAAGGCTAACAAACAAAACAACAAACTGAACAAAGATGTTATTTACATCTTGTAACATGAACTGCAAAGGATTTTGGAATGCACTTTGCAGACCGGTTCACCACATTTGCAGCAGCTCATTCGAATTCTCCTGCGCCTTTTGCACGATGTGCACTGGTTTCGTGTCATGGAACGCTGCTCCTCCTCCTCCTCCTCCTCCTCCTCCTCCTGCTGCTCCTGCTGCCTCTGCTGCCCCTGCTGCTCCTGTTGCTCCTCTTTTCCCTGGGCCTGTAAGACCAGGCTGGCTGCAAATGGTGTTTTGGGTAGCCGTGTTCTCGTCATCATTGTTGGGGTGATAAGGGCTCTGCCAACCTCGTCAATGAACAGACGCCGCCTGTAGCGCTTTCCTCTGTTCCACTCTGGTTCCACAGCGGTGAAGAGGATGAAAGCATTGTAGAGGCTAACATCGATCATGTGGTAGAGCAGACACATGGGCCACCTACGTGTCTGCCAACGGCAGGAGTAGGTGCCACAAACCTGCAAAACAAAAAGAAATTATCAGATGATACGTACAGATTTATCCAACCATAAGCAAGAGCTCTTTCTGCCCGTGGGCATCAAACTAGACCCCCCCCATAACTATCAAAACTATCATAGTCTAAAATTATCATCTCATATCAGAACTGTCATAGTCACATTATCTGACTTTATCAGTTATAACAATGAGAAACAGTAAACAATTTGGCATGAATGAATGACTTATAATTGTGCTTACCTGGTCCAGATGGTCCACAGCCCCTTTGCATTTGTTGTAGTCCAGGATGATTTGGGGCTTTTTCTTTCCAAAGTCCTGGACTTGAGGCTCCCTGTGCCTGGTGCTCAGCACAACAACATTTTTCCTTTTTTGGGGGACGTAAGATACGACAGCCCTGTTGCGGCTAAAGGCAAAGAGAGAGGACAGAACTTCTCTCTGTCGAATGTTCAGCAGCTGTGGGGGCAGCTCAGGTTTGTTCAACCGCAGCATGCCCACCAGGGCCATCCTCCTCTTCCTCAGTTCCTCTGCAAGAGGAAATGAAGTGAAAAAATTGTCTGTGGTGACTGTGTGGCCCTGCAGCCCCTCTGTCAATTCAAGCACCACCCGCATGCCTTGGTTGATCTCTCTGCTCGCTGATGGAGACTTTCCTGTGTACACTTGAAGCCTCCAGGCATAGGAGGTCTGCACATCGCAGAGGGCCCAGATCTTTAGCCCATATTTAGCCGGTTTGGAGGCCATATACTGCTTGAATGAACAGCGGCCCTTAAAAGGGACCAGCTGTTCATCTACACATATATCCCTCCCTGAGTTGAAAAATTTGGGCAGGCGGTCGCTCCATTTGGTCCATAAATCTCCTCCTCATCTGTGTCTTTCCAGTCTTTCACCGACCTCTTGCCCTGCAGGTTTGTAAAATGCAGGATTAACTGCATAATGTCCTCCGCAAAAAAAAAGACTGAACGTGCTCACAGGGCTACTGATCCTTGCAATAGCATAGGGGGTTGGTCCTGGGGTCAAAATGGGAGGAGGAAAAAATGGCAGGACCTCTTCTATGGAATCAGAACGATGCCACCTTGAAACGAAACCGAAAAATGGATTGAAACCGAAAAAAAATATTGTAACTGAAATAAATGTACTGAAAAATCTTGTATTGAAACCGAAAAAAAAATTGATAGTGAAAAACAATTAATTGAAACTGTAATTTTTTTGTTTTCGCTTACAATTTTTTTTTTTCGGTTTCAATCCATTTTTCGGTTTCAATCCACTTTTCGGTTTCAAACCATTTTTCAGTTTCACTCTGCTGGCACTGTTTTGGCGTACGGGGGCGCGCTGGGGGGCGGGGATTCCGACCCGCATGTATTTGCATATATTATAATGCTGACCAATGACTGGAGAAAACACTGACGACGCGGCTGCGGTCACGGACAAACTCGCACGTGTCTGTTCGGGAATGGCAGATGCCGAGAGGTCCAGCGTTTACATTACCGACTATTTCAAAGTGACAGCCTGAGGTGTTCTTCAGTAAATTGGACTACCGGACAGGAGGACCTGAGGCCCCACCGCATTATTTTTGGTAAGTTAAATGTGTTTGTAAGCTAATCCGTAATTTAGGTCCTTAGTTCGTTTAGCTACCCGTGCAGGTGAATGAATTTACCCTGACTAAAGAAATCAAGAGAAACGCACCGGGCTGCTCAGTGACTAACCACGGTTACTGTACTTTTATTATGAGTATTATACTGTAAGAGCAACGGGCTGGACTCTGCTTCTGCTCCTGTGCAGAGCTGATTATTAAATATGTGCAAACAGCAGCATGTTTTCTGTCGCTTTCCACATGTGGAAGGACATTAACGCCAACTTTTAAATTCCCCTCATTAGTCAATAGCTACGGATTAAATAGCAAAGCCCGATACTTATGTACTGAAACCAACTACTTCCGCTTGTCAGCTTAACTTAAAATGTTACATTTTTCCCCTGATTATTTTTTTAGCTTTTTTTTTTTTTTTTTTTTTACTGAGTTTGTTACAAATATTCAGGTTAAAAAACTGTCCAAATTATTTTTAATGAATTATGTTCACAAAGTCACATGTTCAGTACTCTGTACAGCTTGCATCCTTTAGGACAAATAATTTGAAACGTTAATATTTCTTGTTCAATACTGAGCTGATAACACCTCTGTATGTTGTGACCAGGATGCAGCAGCAGACTGAACCTCGACTGAAACCTGCTCCATCATCTCATCTTTGCAGATGTCCATTTATAAAGCATCAACAACTCAAAGGTAAACATGATATTAGAAAATGTGTTAGTAAGGCCTTTAAAACAAATAAAAAAATAAACAGCTGTCGGCAGAACTGTAGGACTGAACAACTTCAGATCCCGAGTGTGTGAGGACGGAGAAGGATCAGCTCTATTTCAGATTTGAGAGATAAACTTTATATTTCAGTTTGTGATGATTCTGTTCTGTTTGTGATTACAGGAGCTGTCCTCAGATTCAGACCTCAGCACCACCCAGTGACAGCAGACAGATCATCCTATATCTTCAATCTTTGTAGTAACTCCAAAATTAACTGAAGAAAACAGTACAAAGGTTAAAGTACCACATGTGCTGTCAGTGAAAGCTGCAGCTGTTTTATTGATAAATTTAAAGACAAAAAGTCAAAAGGATTAATCACCCCTGTAACTGTGTCACTATACATCAGCATTAACAGTACCTCAGTTTGGTGTTTCAGAAAACTGCTGATCTCAGACCTGCACAACTTCTGTTTTAAACACTGAATGTACTCAGCTACATGAAGAGCACATGATGTTTTCTCTGACACAATTAAATAAAACCTGATTAAAGTCAAAGGTTGTTACTTGTATTTGAACTAAAAACTTGTGATCTGGAATTCTTTCACTGTTTTTTGACAATAGTGTGTTATTTATCATAAAGTAATTCAGAGTCATTCATACCAGAGTAACCAGTGAGCACAACATATATTTAACTTTCTACAGGACTTAAAGCTATTACTATAGCTTATAGCTATAGCTATTACTTAACTGCACTACTGTATAGTTCTGTGTAAATAATCATTCTGTACATATGATGATTTTTAATCCTACAACTGTTTATAACTTGCATAGTTCACATTTCTGTATAACTGTATATCTCAGATTTCTGTAGTTTTTCATATTTATATCCTGTTCATAGCCTGTACATAGTTTGTACTCACTACAGCCTGTACATACTTATAGTTATAGAATATTCACAACATACTTCATACCGTGTACATTATAACATACCATAATAGACCCATTTCTGTAATATACTCACATATCTATATTATTGCTAATATATATTGTAATATATCTATATCACTAAAGCACTTCTGGATGGATGCAAACTGCATTTCGTTGCCCTGTACCTGTGCATGTGCAATGACAACAAAGTTGAATTCTATTCTATTAAAAGTCCAGACCCTCTGAGGATTATCTGAGTACTTCTAACATTACACAAAGCAAAGGTCTCCATCAGTGTTCATGAAATGCTGGGTTTATCCTTCTTGTGAGGGAGCTGCTGGTGAAGATCACGAGCCCTGCTTGATCCCGGCGATGAGTTTCAGTCTTCCGCGATATGGCAGCCTCGCTTCTGTCAGTCTGCCCCAGGGCAGCTGTGGCTACAACTGTAGCTTGCCTCCACCAGTGTGTGAATGTGAGAGTGAATGAATAGTGGTATTGTAAAGCGCTTTGGGTGCCTTGAAAAGCGCTATATAAATCCAATCCATTATTATTATTATTATTCCTGGTGTTTCTGAAATGATGCCTCTCACTGTGGGTCAACAGAACTTCTGGCACAGGACAGCTGTAATGAAAGAAATTGAAGTTTTGGAAATGCCCTATATGTGAGAAGCAGATTTTGTATTTACTTTTCTTTTGCCAATCAAGATAACAAAGTATAATTTTCACCATACAATTACTAACCTTGTCATCTCCTGCACTGTCTGTTTTGGGCTCTGGGCTCGTCCTTCCCAGCGCTCATGAGACTGCTTTGCTGCACTGTGGTATGAGGTGCTAACCTGTTGACAGTGTTGGGAAGGTTAATTTTAAAATGTATTCCACCAAAGATTATAGAAGTAATGTATTCTGAATACTTTACAACTACATGAATGTGCTATTGCTGTGTGATTTATTACTATTACTGAAGGCTACTCGCCATACCAACACCAACTAGATGTTAAAATCTTAATATAAATGAGTAACAGTAGGTGGACATTAGGTAAGGCTGCAGCGATCTCGTGTAGAAAACTATTCAGCGCGTATATAAAACAGGTCAGCGGCTCCGAACCGTAGTAAAGGGACCTCTGGCTAATACGTCCGGTTCGTGTCGGGCTCATAGCTGAAAACTAGCTTTACTTTGTTGTCTGGGTCAAGTTTGCTAGCGAGAGACAGAGAGAGGCGTTGAAAGGCTGCTTATTGTTTCGGAGGAAAACACGAACACGGTGTACAGTCGAGTCTTAACAGCTTACTTACAGCTGGGCTCGTCAGGCACTCTTTTTGGCTTTAGTGGTTATTATTATATTTACATGCTTCCAGCTCCCGTTTCTGCTCCGTGACAGCTGTACTTTTCCTTTTTCTCCCTCCCTCGCTCACAGACACATAACGGGTATGGCAGTCCATTCTCCCTGCAGCACGGACTACACTGCCCATGAGGCTACATTGTTTAGGGCGATGCCTGTAACACTCTGCTATTGCCTTCATATTAAATAATTTTTGTATAATAATTTTTAGAGGCTCTTATTGCGTGTTTTGTTTGGGTTTCCACCGGCGTGGAATTACCAAAAAATAGAGAGACCATAGCCTAACATATGAAACAGGTAAATACCGCCATGTAATCCATTTATTTCAACAAACTAACTGTATTCTCAATATCACCTATTGAACAGTAATTGTAACGGATACATTTACTCATATTTTGTATTTTAAATACGTAACGCCGGTGCATGTATTATGTTACTGCCCAACACTGCCTGTTGAGATCCTGAGATCCGCTCCTAGAACACCGGCCTCCAACTCCTGAAGAGACACGGGTGTCCCTAAATTTAGCAAATATTAGCTTCAGGCTAGCTTGCTACGACGAATAGGCTAATACCAGCATTTTACCACAACTTCACCAGATGTAGCTAAAAAAACTAAACTAATGTCCAGCCCAGTGGGACAGCAAGAAAAGATGACAAAAAATGATTACTTACAAGCTGAAATTGAAGCAGCCATTGAAAGACGGGAAGAGAGAAAGATGGCAGCTTGGTCAGCACTAGTGGCCTCTATAATATATGCAAATACATGCGGGCCGGAACCCCGCCCCCCAGCGCGCCCCCGGACGCCAAAACAGTGCCAGCAGATTGAAACTGAAAAATGGTTTGAAACCGGTTGAAACCGAAAAATGGATTGAAACCGAAAAAAAAAATTGTAAGCGAAAACAAAAAAATTACAGTTTCAATTAATTGTTTTTCACTATCAATTTTTTTTTCGGTTTCAATACAAGATTTTTCAGTACATTTATTTCAGTTACAATATTTTTTTTCGGTTTCAATCCATTTTTCGGTTTCGTTTCAAGATGGCATCGTTCTGATTCCATACTCTTCATGGGTGGGTTGCCACATGATTTCTCCATTTCTAGAGTTCCACTGATGGTCAGCCTCCAGTCCTGTCTCTTCTTCCTCTTCTTCCTCCTCCTCCTCCGCACATGAGCTGCAAAGCTCCTCGGTGCCTGGCAAAAATTCTTCTTCGCTGTCAGAAGTATCTCCACTGCTTGTGGAGAGTGCAAAACTGCAGCAACAGCCTCCTCTAAACTGAGTGCACGCTTCATTGTGTCTGTGCAGAAATGACCACTCAGACCAGGCTGCAAAGTATTCTCATAGACTTCAAAGGTGCACCTGAATAAACATGCTATACCATACATCCAATAAGAGAGAGGAGGCACACTCTTGATCAAGAAAAAACATAAGCGCACGCCTTTGATAATCTCTCTCCCTCTCTCTCTCTCTCTCACTCACTCACACACACACACTCACACATGCACACACACACACAGACACACACAATACCATTTTATGGTGGTTAGATGTTTTATTGTCATGTATTTTGCATAGTAAGATAACCATGTCCTGCATTCAAAACCACTGAAAATGTCTATGGTGGTGCTGTACCTAATATTGTGCTCATTGGATCCAAAACATATTTTTCCTTTATTTTGAAGGCTGAGGCTTAGATCCATTAGGTATTCACGAGAAAAAAATTATCACATGTCAGGATTACAGTATATCGAAAATATGTGATTATAATGGGAGTCAATGGGACCCAAAATGGTACGAGGAACACAGGAGGTAACACTTATGTGAATCTCCTTTGCTATACACCACACCATAGAGGGGATCATTGAATTTTAAAAATAATCCTCACATCCTGGCAAGTTTCATGCAACTAGTCTTTAAAATGACTGATATATTGAGAATAAAATCAAAGGACCAAAAGGGTCCGTTTGATTTGCTAACAGGTGCCTTCAACACCATTCTTCCCTCGGTTCTGAAGGACAAGCTGGAGAACTCTGGAGTGGACCATCACCTCACTACCTGGATTCTGGACTACCTCACCGACCGACCACAGTATGTGAGGACTCAGGGCTGTGTGTCGGACAGGGTCGTCTGCAGTACGGGGGCCCCACAGGGAACGGTTCTGGCTCCGTTCCTCTTCACCATCTACACTGCAGACTTCTCCCACAACTCCACCCAGTGCTTCCTGCAGAAGTTCTCTGATGACTCTGCAATAGTGATGTGCGGATCGATCCTGAAATATCGATTCCTCCGATACCAATCATTTATGTTCTAGAATCGATTCTCACATTAAAATATCGATATTTTAGTAATTTAGGGTAAATTTGTAGTTTATCATTAACAGGAACACAGTGGAAAGAAACTATAACATTCGGATTGTCTACATTCAAAGGAACTACTTCCTCTTCCGCCTTTCATAAGTATGTGCGAAATACTGGCTGTATAAATGTCTCGCAGCCGCTGGCGTGCTCACTCACAACAATGTTTGAGCATAGTTGGAGTCATGTACGAACGTATTTTACCTCCACAAACAGTTTGCGATACATGTGGCAAAAAAGTGAGGTGTTGTGGCTGCTTCCACCTGAGGACCCGGCCTTCGCGGTCTAAAGAAAGCCGGGTAGTACGTCACGAGCTCCCTCGGTGGAGTGAAACTCTGCCGTCTGCTCCTTGCTATCTAAAATATAACCGGGCGCTGACTAAACTCTCGACCGTCTCACACTTCTGTTTAATCAGTTTTCTGTTTGACGTTTATTCAGCTGTGTGAAAACCCCGGAGGAACCCTCCCGAGGGATTAATAAAGTTAATTTAATTTAATCTAATCTAATAACTTTAATCTCAGCCAAACCGATTTACTCACAAACAAATAAAACACTGAAAAAGCCAAACAATAACATTTTTAAGTTATCAAAGTGACTTATACAGGTCCTTCTCAAAAAATTAGCATATTGTGATAAAGTTCATTATTTTCTGTAATGTACTGATAAACATTAGACTTTCATATATTTTAGATTAATTACACACAACTGAAGTAGTTCAAGCCTTTTATTGTTTTAATATTGATGTATGGTTGTGGCAACATCACTAACCTTGTCAAACACCTCAGAGTAAATCATATCACAGAATATGACGAGCGTATGTTGAGGCGAACTGAAGAGGAGGACAGGGACAGGTGCTGCTAGGGCGAGACAGACGTCTCTCAGGAGTCCTTTAGTGCTGCAGGCAGGCAACGTGTTCAAATAGCCACAACTTCAGTTTTTTATTTCTATATGATGAACTCTGCATTATTAAGTGATAAGAACAAGATAATCTGATGTCCTGTAATCATTATGACGCTATAATTTGAGATACAATAAATAAAATGTTTTTGTACAAAGTATCGGTATCGGATCAGTATCGTCGATACCACCCTGAATATTACTTGGTATCGGATCGGAAAGGAAATCAGTGGTATCGCACATCACTACTCTGCAATAGTTGGCCTCATCACTGATGGGGACGACAAGGAGTACAGAGAACTGACCCAAGGCTTTGTGGACTGGTGCCAGCAGAACTACCTCCAGATCAACACTAGTAAAACCAAGGAGCTGGTGGTAGACTTCCGCAGGCACAAACATCCTCCACTGCAACCACTGAACATCCAAGGTATGGACATTGAGGCTGTGGACAGCTACAGGTACCTTGGTGTTCATCTGAACAATAAACTGGACTGGACTCATAATTCAGACGCCCTCTACAGGAAAGGGCAAGCTGTACCTGCTGCGAGACTCAGGTCTTTTGGAGTGGAGGGCCCACTCCTGAAGACCTTCTATGACTCTGTGGTGGCCTCAGCCATCTTTTACGGTGATGGTCTGCTGGGGCGGCAACATCTCTGCTGGGGACAGGAAGAGACTGAACAGGCTGATCAGGAGGGCCAGCTCTGTTCTAGGATGCTCTCTGGACCCAGTGGAGGTGGTGAGTGACAGGAGAATGATGGTTAAGCTGTCATCCCTGTAGGACAACATCTCCCACCCCATGCAGGAGACTCTGACAGCACTGAGCAGCTCCTTCAGTGGCAGACTGCAGCACCCACGATTTGGGATGGAGAGAACGCAGGTCTTTCCTCCTCACTGCTGTCAGACTCCACAACAAAGACTTGCATGTCCATCTTCCTTCATCTTAAAGGACCTTTTAGTCTCTTTTAACACTTCAGTTCGAGATGCGAGGGCGGCCTATTTCTCAGACTTAGTGTCTAAGAGCAGAGGTAACCCTAAGGTACTATTCGACACCATTAGTGATATTGTTGCTCCTGCTCCACCTGCTGTCCCAATTTCATCAAATGAAGATTGTGAAAAATTTCTTTCTTTCTTCGTTGAAAAAGTCAGTAACGTGAGGAACAATATCTCTCCTTCTGTGTCTCTCTTGTCTGCTCCAACTCAAGCTAGGCCTGTAATTTTAGAAAGATTTTTACCTGTGTCCTTACCTGAGCTGGTCAAGTTAGTTAATTCAATGAAAGCATCCTCCTGCTCTCTTGATATTTTACCTGGATCTTTGTTTAAAAATGTCTTTCAGTCTATTGGTCCCTGTGTGCTCACAATTATTAATACCTCACTGGTTTCTGGTCAGGTCCCTGTTTATTGTAAGAATGCTGTTATTCACCCACTGTTAAAAAAAACCTAAGCTTGATGCTTCTCTTCTCAGTAGCTACAGACCGATTTCAAAATTACCGTTCATTGCTAAGATTTTAGAAAAGGTTGTGGCTAAGCAGCTTATAGCTGTTCTAGATGAATACAGCATTCTGGATAAATTCCAATCTGGCTTTCGTAGAGC